>NW_015386552.1:199219-222379 GCF_001527695.2 Protobothrops mucrosquamatus
AGACGGTCAACATAGAAATCAGATTGACTATGTGCTCTGCAGCCAAAGATGGAGAAGCTCTATACAGTCAGTAAAAACAAGACCAGGAGCTGACTGTGGCTCAGATCATGAGCTTCTCGTTGCAAAATTTAGGCTTAAATTGAAGAAAGTAGGGAAAAGCACTAGGCCACTCAGGTATGAACTAAATCATATTCCTGATAAATATACAGTAGAGGTGACAAATAGATTTAAGGAATTAGATCTGATAGACAGAGGGCCTGAAGAACTATGGACGGAGGTTCGCAACATTGTACAAGAGGTAGCAACTAAAACCACCCCAAAGAAAAAGAAATGCAAGAAAGCAAAATGGCTGTCTGAGGAAACTTTGCAAATAGCTGAGGAAAGAAGGGAAGCGAAAGGCAAAGGAGAAAGAGATACACCCAATTGAATGCAGAATTCCAGAGAATAGCTAGAAGAGATAAGAATACCTTCTTAAATGAACAGTGCAAATAAATAGAAGAAAACAACAGAATAGGAGGACCAGAGATCTCTTCAAGAAAATTGGAGATATGAAGGGAACGTTTCATGCAAAGATGGGCATGATAAAGGACCAAAATGGCAGGGACCTAACAGAGACAGAAGAGGTGGCAAAATTACACAGAAGAACTATACAAGAATGAGCTTAATGTCCCAGATAACCACGATGAGGTGGTCACTGACCTCGAGCCAGACATCCTAGAATGTGAAGTGAAATAGGCCTTGGGAAATCTGAGCAACAACAAAGCTAGTGGAGGTGACGGTATTCCAGCTGAGCTATTCAAAATCTTAAAAGAGGATGCAGTAAAAGTGCTACACTCAATTTGCCAACAAATTTGGAAAACTCAACAGTGGCCACAGGATTGGAAAAGGTCAGTTTACATTCCAATGCCAAAGAAAGGCAATGCCAAAGAATGTTCAAACTATAGCATCATTGCACTCATTTCACATGCTAGTAAAGTTATGCTTAAAATCCTACAAGCTAGACTCCAGCAGTATGTGGATCGAGAACTACCAGAAGTACAGGCAGGATTTCAAAGAGGCAGAGGAACTAGAGATCAAATTGCCAACATATGCTGAATCATGGAGAAAGCTAGGGAGTTCCAGAAAAACATCCACTTCTGCTTCATTGACTATGCTAAAGCCTTTGATAGTGTGGATCACAACAAATTGTGGCAAGTTCTTAAAGAGATGGGAGTACCAGACCATCTTATTTGTCTCCTGAGAAACCTATATGTGGGTCAAGAAGCAACAGTGAGAACTGGACATGGAACCACTGATTGGTTCAAAATTAGGAAAGGAGTCCGGCAAGGCTGTATACTGTCGCCCTGCCTATTTAAACTTATATGCAGAGCACATCATGAGAAGGGCAGGGCTAGATGAATCAAAAGTTGGAATTAAGATTGCCGGGAGAAATACCAGCAACTTAAGATATGCAGATGATACCACTCTAATGGAAGAAAGTGAAGAGGAACTAAAGAGCCTCTTGATGCAGGTGAAGAAGGAGAGTGCAAACGTTGGCTTGAATCTCAGCATTAAGAAAACCAAAATCATAGCATCCGGCCCTCTCAATTCCTGGCAAATAGATGGGGAAGAAATGGAGATAGTGACAGATTTTATTTTCCTGGGCTCCAAGATCACCTCAGATGGGGACTGCAGCCAAGAAATTAAAAGACGCTTGCTCCTGGGGAGGAAAGCTATGGCAAATCTAGACAGCATACTAAAAAGCAGAGACATCATCCTGCTAACAAAAGTGCGTTTAGTCAAGGCCATGGTTTTCCCAGTTGCAATGTATGGCTGTGAAAGTTGGACCATAAGAAAGGCTGAGCGCCAAAGAATTGAGGCCTTTAGAACTATGGTGCTGGAGAAGACTCCTGCAAGTCCCTTGGACTGCAAGGCGTTCAAACCGGTCAGTCCTAGAACAGATCAACCCTGACTGCTCTTTAGAAGGCCAGATCCTGAAGTTGAAACTCAAATACTTTGGCCACCTAATGAGAAGGAAGGACTCACTGGAGAAGAGCCTAATGCTGGGAAAGATTGAGGGCAATAGAAGAAGGGGACGACAGAGAATGAGGTGGCTGGATGGATTCACTGAAGCAGTAAGCGTGAACTTAAATGGATTCCAGAAGATGGTAGAGGACATGGGCATGATAAAGGACCAAAATGGCAGGGACCTAACAGAGACATGGGGTTGTGATGGGTTGGACATGACTTCGCAATTAACAACAAGACAAATTTTGCAAGCTCTACAGTTTATTCTGTCTATTCAATATAGAGATTTTTTAAAAATCAAATTGGATTTTTCAAGAGAGCTCAATTCTTACTGGGGAAAGTGTTGATTTTCTAATTATGCATAAACAAGATGGTAGGTAAAGTGCAATAAATTGTGTTTTTTGAGTGGTAGAAAACATTTCTGTTCACATATTTAGTTTCCTATATATTTGCACATCTTCCATAGTGACTTGACTTATGAAGTAGCTTGGAACAGATTAGTTGATTGTTGGTTTGCTGGTAACTTTGCTTAACAGAATAAATTTAGAGAAAATACTAAAAATAGTAATATTTTTGTAGGAAAGAATTCTTAAACTTGTGTTTTCAGGAGGAAAATGATAGGTTTTTTAGTAAATAACATGATGAGAAAGCTCAAATTACATAAGTTGATGTACAGCTAAGAGACAATAAGCTCGTGCATTACACAGTTCAAGGGAAAACCTCAACAGAGTAATAAGAGTTAGAAAAGAAAGAGAACTGAATGATCTGAGATAGGAAGAAAGAACCAGAAAGATTAAAGCAGAAAGTTAAGCCAGAGCACCAACAGTTGAAAGTTTGGAGTGCAGTAGATCTCAGCTGTAGCACCAATCCCAGTAGCAACCCTAACAGTATTGTTTTTGACTAGGTAGGATTGGTAGTAAATTTGGGCATTTAGCAAAATGAGGTTCACAAAGTCCCAATGGCAGCATAAACAAATGCGACCAATTGTGCAAATTGTTTAATGCATGTGAGGGCAGATTAAGGCCTGATAAAGGGAAGGAGATTGTTATTCCCTTTACAGAGGAAAAGGTAGCAAGAGGGAATAAAAAAAAAATACAAAGGACTACATTACAAAGAAACATTAAGTGACTTTGGCATTCAGTTTTTGGCTGAATTCTGATCAAAAGTCTATGAGACAGGACAATAAATAAAATTGTGGAAGGGATCCTTGCAACCTTAGGCAGGAGGCTGTTCCAAAGTGCTGCAGTGGTCACTGAAAAGGTGCATGTCCAAGGTCCTATCAGATGGCAACCTTTAAAGTGGGAACCTGGAATGAGCCCACCTAATGTAAACTAAGAGTGACAGGGAGATACCCTCAAGGAGTCATGTTGCAAGTAAACTGGCCCTGTGCCATGTAGTGCTTTAAAGATGATAGCCAGCTCCGAATTGTATCCCAAAAGCAACTAAGAGCCACTGCAGCTCATGCAGCAGTGTTATTGCTTGGGTGAACTATGGGGTAGCCAAAACTGTAAATGCCACTCCATTCTGATCCAGCTGCAGTGTCTAATTGGTCTTCAAGGACAGCCCCATGCAGATCCCGTTGCAGTAATCCAAACAGAAGGTAAGTGTGTCATAGAAAACTATCCATAAAATAGCTTGATGTTCAAAGAATGGGACTGAGAGAGAAAAAAAATCAGAATATGTGGAAGCCGCCAGTAATGAACTCCTTTTTCCTGTTTAGGGAATAGCTGAAGTTATATGCCTCAATGATTTCTGTGTCCTTAGATAAATGTGCAGTGCATTAAGAGAGAGCATCAAAGTATCGCCATATAGGCACACTGCATTTTAGAAGAGCTCACTTCCAGAACTTTAGAGAATTACTATCCAGGATCTCATGTACAAAATAATCAGACCAAAGTGAAAATAGAAGAATTAGAAACTTCTCAAAACAAAGATACTTAAAGTACAATTATATACCATTAAAAAAAAGAAAAAGACATTTTTGGGAAATTGTTGTGAATGCATAGGGAGTTTTGGGCCGAGTTTTGCATTAAAAATATGTGTATATGAAATAGATGATGGAGGTAATTTGCAACGATTAGGAGCTTTACCAGAAAGTAGCTAACATCTGCAGAAAGCAAATTAGGAAAGCTAAAGTAGAAAAAGAACAAAGCAGATTCTAGAAAAAAAAGGGCTGGCTGGCTGTTAAAAGATGGTAGGATAGTCATGGATAATGGGGAGAAGGCAGAGCTCTCAACTCCTACAGTACTTCAATCCTTTCAATAAGGGAACCATGTTCAAATGGACCTAGGTAAAACAACTGACAAAAGGAGGGCATGGCAACCCAAAGAAAGCATGGACATAAAGATGGAGATAAAATAAATAGGAACAAGTTGCTAGGTATTTCCAACGGAGTACGAACTAGAAAGCTTGGTGTTTATTAGTCCCAAAGTATTATAATACTAATTCAGTTTCCTGGGACCAATGTTCTTACGGTAAATGGAAAATTAACTAATTGATTAAAAAATCTTAGTGTTAAGTAAACAAATATACTTGATAAATTCCATGTAAATTGAAGAAATTTGTCTGCTCTAATTCAGAAAAATATTAAGAACGGTTTTATGTTTTCCTCTATATGGGATTTATGGATGAAGTCTACAAGAGGGGAGATTATGGTAAATTAAGAATTATTGTTTGGTTGCAAACAAAACAATGCAATCAATAGATTAAGACTACAAATTCAATGCACTTTTTCATTTATTCAAATTTTCTGCAGGAAGTAAACACTGAAAGAATTTAAAAAACTTCACACTGCAATATGTACAGTTTTGCGACATTACATGAATAAGTCATGTCTTAATAAAATGAGAATTTTTATTTTTTTAATCAGTGAAAACTTCACAACAAAAAAGGCCGTATAAATCCCATAATTTGTATGTATTTCAATGCAAAACAAGGTTACATTATCTGAAAATACTGCAAAAAAAAATTCAGTGGCTTTAACTGTAAATTAAAAACTTAACAATATTTGTGATTGGGGGCAAGGATAGGATATTTTTGTTTAAAAGAAGGTAGTTCTTTTTCCCCAGGCTCTTTCATTTGAAGCACATTCTTTCACAAAGCTGAAATACCATAGCAAAGTCATGTTCAGAAACAGAATACAGTGATGTTGGATAATCTGGTTTTGACAATTTTTGTCATTGCAGAGATGCACAGGATCCCCCATGCATTTATCATGCAGCAATAATTACAATTTTAAATAAAACATTTTCTATACATTCCTCCAGACTTGCACTGTATACATACATGCAAAATGTTAAACCTATGCAATAATATTTACATTTATTAATACATGGAATATACAGAACAAAATGATTAAAATGTTAATTTCTTTGCATTTGATATAATACAAAATATGTATTTTAAAGAAACCACTATTTACATCAGTTTTTAGAAAAAAAATTAAACATGTTAAGAAGTCTACATATTTACATATGTATACATATATATATAGATATAAAATATAACTTGCCAGTTTATTCAACTAAGATGCAGCAGAGAATTAACTGGTAATATTTTGCTCTCATTAGTGATGGTCCAGGGGAAAATGAAATATTAACAAAAAAAATTACATATTTCTTGTTACAGAAAAATAATTAAAGGTGACTGAGCACACCCCAAAAATCAAGTATTTCTGATCTTAGAAATTACAGTAGATTTCTGCTATTTATTAGACCAGTCTCGTCCTGAAAAAAAAATGGTATTGCATTGAAACTCAGATTTCTTAAAGAAGTACATCTCTTTTCAGGCTCACTTGGAAAACCTAAAAAAACAAGTGAATAAATGGAGGTGTTGCACTTGTCCAAAATCTGAGTAGTTTTTATTTGCAGGTAGGCATGTATGTGATTCAGTTGTGCAACCCATGATTGTGAATAGTCACTTGGAAGTAAGCCCTATTATATTCATGGGGTCACAGCCAAGTGTGGAAAATAAAACATTTTTCTTAGTAAAACAGAATGCCAAACGTTGGGTAGATCTCAATTTATGATTGTTTTCATATGATGGAAGATTAAGATTAATATACTTTATTATTATTATTGTATATATTTTATGCTTTTGTAACTGAATTTAGGCAGGATTAGAGATTCAGATAGGATCAAAAGAAGAAATAAAAATAAAGAGGGAAACAGAAGGAGTGGATAATTCCTAGTTCCTAAAATAACTTTTAAAGACAATTGACTGCTTTGTTTTTTTAGCTCTCAGCCCTGAGGTCAAGCTGAAACTAAAGCACTTGCAGGAATATTTGCCTTTTCTTCAAATCAAACCTTTCTCTTCATTTAGCATCTAAATACTTAACTTATACTTAACTGCATTACATGAATCAAGTTCAGGTATGTGATTTATATACTTTAATTTTAACTGCAATTCTAAGTTTTGCTGTGTGAAGGAAATAAATGTTTGAGTTGAGACATTAAAGGTGGTATTTAAGGTTTACAGTTTGAAATATTTCTAATTTTATAGATATTTAGAAATTTCTAATATAAAATACTAAAATGCAATGCTAAATAATGATTATTATCAAAATAATGCATGTGTGGGTGGGTGCTGAAGTGGCAAGAAGAGTAAAGCAACTAAACGGTATTATTAAAAGTTACGCAAAAAGTTTTAGCCAGATTTTCATGCCAATTTGTTTGAGACACAATAAACCAGTCAAGCCCATTAAATATGATCTCAAATATAACTTAATAGTTGAAAAGTGAGATTCTATATTAAAATGGCTGATTCTAAATGCTGTAAGGCAAAGAAACACATAAAAAACTGATTCACAACTATGTGAATAAAATCTTTGGAACTCAAAAGAAGTTATATTTGAGAATACATTATAAGATTGCACCATAATAGTGCATTAATACAGGTCTATTGAAACTTGCAAATAATTCTATGCATGAACTATTCCATGCACAGAAAATTCATTTTTTGTTCCTTATGTGCCACCTAGGCCAAAGTATGTGTTGTTGAAAGTGGGATGGAAGAGACAATGGGCAAAAACAAAAGACATTTAAGTTGAGGAGAATAGTTAGAAGAAAAAGGGATTGGAATACAGAACAGGTAGGCAGGGGCACAGCTGTTGCCAATAACCTTGACCCAAAGGTACCTTTTCAAAAGGCAACTGGACTTTGGTTTTTTTTGACAAAGCTTCTCATCCAATAAACCTTAGTCTTCAACGAAACATCTTCAAGAAAAACAAAGTCCTGTTGTCTTTTGAAAAAGCACCTTTGGGACAACCATGATGACTGAGAATCTCCATAGACTAATATCCTTGAGTATACCCACCCACCCCTTGAATCTTCCCAGATCATTCTTTCACTAGTTTGATTGCTGCTGATGTACTTGCCTTCAAGCATAGCATAGTGAGAAGTAGAGAAAAGTTAGTAAAGGGAAGATTGGTAAATGACCTGATGTAGAAGGCTATGTAAAAGATAAAGGAGAAAAGAACAAGGCACAGTACGTAGCTTTGCACTATTCCTCTTGTAAGAGACTTCCAGATTTCAGTTTTGATGAAATCTACAAAAACCAAAATATCCTGAGCTTCAGTTCTGGTGAATCACAGCCACCTGGAATAATTCAGCAGAACTTCCAAGGCACAATGTGTATGTTCCATTTAAAAACAAACACATTGTCCATGTTTTACACTCATGCAACTAAAAAAAAAGTTCAATTTAATTTCATTGGGTTTTTTTGCACCTATAATGAGCATAGGACTTGAACTTCAATATTACACTTAAGATTTGAAGCAAGAAGCAAGTAATTTGCTGCTACTGCTATGGGTCATGTAATGGGTTGTAATGAGGGTTAGGTAAAATTATGAGAATAAAGTCACTGATGGCACCTGGATATTATGCTAACTTCTGAAAGAAATAATGGTCATTTCTGGGAAACATTAACTGGACGATGTTACGCTATTTACATTTTATTCATAATTCATCTGATGGCATATTAGTTATTGTGGAAATAAATTTCCGGATTTTCAATTAGAGTTGCCTTCTCATTTACTTTCAGCATAACCTTTCATTTTATTTAGATAAAATGTTATATATCCAATGATATATATGTTTATATAAAAGTTTAATCTGTCACCAATAACTATTACACACATATTTTCAACATAACTAAACCTGCTGAAATGAGCTGCACTAGGCTTGGCTTTTTGTCAAGATGCAATTTTACCAAATCCATGGAAGAATTGAATTGATCTGGATTTAATCATAATAAAAGATGTTACCAAGTAATGTCTTTGAAATGCAGAAAATTATATATAAAAGTACCAGTAGCTTTGGTACTTCAAAATTATAATTATATAGAATTTTAAACAATGCACCATTTTACTGGAACTAATCGAAATTTAAGTTATTTTTTTTTTAACTTTGTAATCTGTTTAATATGCATTTCATATCTAATGAAATAAATTAAACCAACAATTTTGAAGATAAATTTATTAATGATGTTTCTTGCCACTTTCCCCTCTAGGTATCTGGAATTCCATGAATCAATAAAATAACATCTTTCACACTACTGGATGCTTAGTTTATTTACCTTACATATTTTCCAGTTCTATATTCAAATTTAGAGTTTATTTTAAGGCATTTAAATGTGAAAATCAGTTTATCTCTCCAATTTACAATTCCTTTCTTATTGCTGGATAGAAAAAGTTGAAAAATGACCATGAGCTGGTTTAGATCATTTGACAATTTATGTATCTTTCATCTTAGCTATATAAATCTTTTATATATATGAATTCATGAAAAATAGATCACAATGATAGATTGACTATCATGATTTTTTTTTTCTTTTTTTAAGCATGAGTCTGGAATCTTTCAACTTTATTCATATGTTAATTTCTCTGGAAAATTTGAATAAATGTAAATAAAAAACAATTAATAGTAATGAAAGAGATTTATCTTTTACTGCCAGTAATTTATGATTCAGCTTCATTATTTTTTAAAGTCACAACCTAGATTTTAATTTATTTCAGCTGAGTGTCTAGGAAAGAGGCAACTAAAGAAAAGACAGTATTTCTTGTGGTTTTGTCAGATTATGCAAATACAAATTACAAGCTATTTGGAAGCACTAGAAATTTCATTGTGTACAATTCTCTAGTTAACACTGATAAGTATTACAAAACCAACAAATAAATGACTTGGCTTGGATGATGATCCATTTATATATATAAAAATATTCTTCACATTTTATAAATGAGCAGACAATGTAAGATGATAGTAGCCCAGTTGTGAGAGAAAATATATATGTTGAACAATGCACTTCCACCTTATATTTAAACCATACTGCATTACATGAGTAATACCAGTATCTCCAAAAAAGATCCTGTTTTACATATCTTACTACAGTTGCTTTTGTCTCTAGTTATTCCTACATTCGTCCAAGTATATGTAAAAAAATCTGCTCATGTGATTTCTTTTGTTTGCTATGTGTACAAATCACATACAGCTTTTTAAAATGTCTGTGATTTATCACTTTCATGGTTTTGAAACATGTAAGGAAAATATTATGGGTTTACATAAGCACATACTTATGTGCAAGGACAGTAATAGCAGTTACTCACTGAGTACAATCCAGCTGCAAATTACTCATGGACATTTATATAATTAACAAGTCATGATGACATGTATTGTGATAAATTTCCAGTAAAGCAAAAATAAAGAACTAAAGCTGTATGCATTTTAAATATCAGCAAAAAAATTTCATCAAATAAAACCATAGCTATACCATGCTCTTCTCAAATCATGCTAGATTTACATTATTTTATTCAACGAAAATATTTAAACCTGATTGTAAACACTTTGTAAGATTTTAACTTATTCGGGTTCTTTTTTTATTGTTAATACCTTTTCTAAGTGTCCATATATTTCTCCATTGTGTTGAATGGACACCTTATTATTTGAATGGCTACTGTATATATTTCTTCTATTAGGAAATGTTTTACATTCTGTGACAGGAGACAACTCTTTCTTCATTGTGACAGAAGATGAATTTTCTATAAATGATTTATCTCTCCAAGCATCTTTGCTATGGGTTTCCTGAATATTAATAGGGTTTCCTCCCTTTTGTAACATGTAATACAATATTGGATTAGTTTGGGTCAGTCTTGGGGAGTCTCTCTCAAGGTCATTTTTGTCAGAATCAGTGATGACCCATTTTAGAGGTCCCCTTTCATTAGGTACATGGCAAATGCTAAACTGGTCACATTCTGGTTTTGATGATACTGTGCCTCCCAAATGTTCAGTGAAGGGAGAACTGGCAGGACTCTTCATAGCAACTGAATATTGAAATGTTTGGTAGTCCAAGAAATTGCTTGGTTGCCCGGGGTTCCCCATGAAGGTATGCACAGGAGAAACATTGAATTCAGGTTTGTCATTATTTGTTAGGTTATGTTTGCTTCCTTTCTTTTTGCCATCTGTTACTGATAAATTATTTCTAAGCTGAGACATATCTTTTTCACAATTTTCTGATAGAAGCAGTTGTTTTAGCACATTAAATCCTTTACTTTCTCTAGACCAACTTCTGTTTTCACTTTCATTATTTGACCCATAACCTGAAGAATATTTTATTTCAAAATCAGTTTTGATGAACTTAGATTCTTTTTGGTTAAGACAGCTCCCATACAAAGCATCTGCACTAGACTTATGATTGTTCATGACATCAGATATTCTACCTTTATTACTTTTTAGTATTTTTAAAGGACCTTCTAAAGAATCAGAATGCAATTTTCTCTTTTTGGGGAGCATACTGTGACTTTTTGATTCCACAAAACTCTGTTCATGATTTCTCCTGTCCAGGATATCTGCAGAGCAACCATCTTGACTCTGTCTCAGCAATCGACTTAGAAGTCCATTCTTTGAAAAGGAAAAGTCTTGAGATGTAAGAGACTGGGACTGAAATTCTTCTGATGCTGGAGAAATAGCTATATTTCTCTCTAATGAATGAGTCATTTCTGGAATTTTTTTATGAACATTTTCAATTATTTGTTGAGCATTTGAATTCTGAAGGGCACTGGATTCTTCCTCAGAAGGCTCGGCTTTTATTTTTACAGTTAGTATTTGTTCATTCAAAACTTTTTCTGTTGGATCTTGTAAACTCTCGTCTTTTAAAAATATTTTTTCCTTTGTTTCATTCATATTTTTGTTGGAGGTTCCCAGAAGTAACTGAAGCACAGTGCGTCGTTCTAGCAGATTTTGGATTTCTGAACCGGGAAGTTTTTGTTCTCCTGGGAGAAACTGATTAGTGAGCATTCTGTTTTTTTCAAGTGTACATGATGCATTATGAAGCAGGGAAGTATTTAGTCCATCTATCAATCCTACTGGTTTCTCAGTGTTAGGAGTCATCAGTTGTTTGCTTGCTTGTCTTTGGTTATCCACTGACATGGAAGACTGCATCCCACATTGAGCTAAGTTTTGCAATAGTTTACTTGCACTGAAAGATGAAGGTGTTTGTAAAGTTTCTTTTTTATTCTGTTTACTTCCATGAAGTTCTTTGTGAATAGTAAGATCTATCAAGTGTTTAGAAGCTGAATTAGTTAGTCTTTCAGGCTGTATGATGCAGGTATATGGCGGTGAATTACATTTTACCATTAAAGGAGAATTGTGTGAAAGGTTGATAGGTGAATCTGCTTTTGCAGAAGTTTGCAAAGGAGGAGTATGTACTGGAATTATTCGATTAGTATTAGAAGAGTCAATAATAGGAGTTCTGTTACACATTGAAAAATTAAATTTCGCCACATCAGCTGGAACTAATGTTCCTTCGGTTTCTTTAACTTTGGGTGTATTTTCTTCTTCCTTATGGCCGAGTAGTAACTGCAGTAAAGTTACTTTTTGATGTGGATTCAATTTTGTATTTTTAGAAGTATCCTTTTCTTCTATGTTTTCCAGACATGGGACTTTAGATTCCCAATTATGAAACAAGGATTGAGTTAAATTTTCTAGCTGCCCTGAATCTTGAGTATTTGTTTTTTGTTTGAAAGACAAATCTATAGGAAGACAATTTGAATGGGAACTTTCATCATCACTACTATCATCTTCTGTAAAACTTGGGTTGTTGTCAGAATATTCATCAACAGTGGTTGGTGTACTGCTTTCCTCAAAAATACTGGACCTGTCATTTTGTTCATATCGCTTGGTCTGCTTAGTAGTACTATGATTTTTCAGGAGGTGCAAAAGTAAACTACTGTTAGTAGGTGGTTTCATATGACTTTTTTCTGATGTTTTGTAGTTTATAATTTTCGGAGATGAATGAATTATGCCCATATGTCTCTGAAAATTTGTGATATTGCTTTTATTGTTTATTGTTTTGTTTGAACATCTTGCCTGACCATTCAAATGGCTTTCCATTCCTTTTGATAGTTTAAAATGACTAACATCTTTTGGAGCAGTTTCTTTTAATCTTGCCATAGCAGAAAGTCTCTCACTTGCGATTTGATTAGCATTTTGTGCTTTTAGAGCATGTTCCCTGGAATACTGCTGCAAGTGTGCTTCACTTGAAAGAAGCAAAGCAAGTTGGCTACAGGCAACACTTGGTTTAGGGGATGCAGCAGGACTAGATCTTTTTTCTACCATGTTTGCAACAGCTTGTAATCTTGCAGCACAAGAAAGTGATTCATTCATCGCTTTTGAACCACTCTGTCCTGAATGTGTAGATTCTTTAAACCGATCTTGAACTAGATTTGTTGTTAGCTCTGGCAGACCAGTCTCCAGTTTCTCATCTTTCAATTTGTTTTTCTTTAGCAAAGTTTTCAAGTGACTGGATGCAACACCATAGCACCTCAAGTCTTTCTCTACCTGCGAGGAATCATTGCTGAGCGAATACCCTTGCTCTTTAAGGCTCTGCTTAATTTGTTGCGACAAAGCAACACTCTGCAACCTAGAGCTAAATGACTGTAGTAAGGAAGCCAGCAACGTGCTATCTTGCTTGCTTTTAGGCACATTTTCAACCATGCCAGCCAACAATGCTTCTTTTTTCTCATTTATATCCACAAGAGAATCAGATAATCGCCCTTTGTTTTCAGCATTCCAGTCTTCAGAAGACTGTAGCAATCTTGCCTTTTTATGATGCAACATTCCAGAACTTCTATATGTATGTGTGTTAGGAACACCATCTCTCTGACAGCTGGGAGATGCATTTCCAGAAACGCTGAAATTCTGATCTTCAGCATTACTAGTAGGCTTTTTGTCAACCACAGAACCCGAACCTCCGGCTGTCTGATGCATTAGTAATCCCTCTAAGTAAGTTAGAACAATGGAATCTTGGTGCATCTCAGAGACAAGATCTTCTCCATGAGTCATGTTCAACACAAGTATCCACAAAAGCTCTCTTTTTATTCCACTTAGGATCTACTGTATTATATGTGAACTGAAATTTAGCTCAGCAAATAAATGTATACTTTTCCCCCCAAATCTGATGCAAGATAGATGCAATAGTCTTTTCCAGATCTTTCCATTAAGTATTTGTAGAAGATGCAGTGTTCCATTTTTCTCTGTTTTAATATACACAATTTATGAAGTCAAGGGACTATTTAAAATATGGTGCCAGGTTAAAAATATTTTTTAGGAATTGACAATAATGTTTTCCATCTTCTTTCATCATATTACGAAGACTTGATTCCTGTAAAATAAAAAGAAATAAAATCAAGCCAAATCAGAAAATAAATTACATTACATACAAACAGGTATATTTCAAGATTCTATATACAACTTCAGCGAAACCTTCCTATATAATTTTATTCCCCTTCACTTGATTTTGAAGAGCACTGGAAGCTGCAATAGCTTTGGAATGCAGTTGTGTGGGCAATTTATGAGTCGTTCCACAGTCCTAATAAACAGATCAATACTCTTTAAAAAATCTTGATCAGGATTTCTATTAGATTGATGAGAAATTTAGAAAAGTTGTAGACTGACCATTTACACTAGTTTAGAAATGGTAATGTTTCCAGTTTTTGGATTAATAGGTTTTAATAATAACTCTATGAAGTTCAAAGAAAGGTATGGGTTTATTTTTTAATGGATGATTATTCCACAATTATCATCATAAATAAGTCATAAATAACACATGGTAGAAGTAGATATAGCAGTAGTTATATACAAAGTAAACTTTCACATTTGGCGAAAGAGAAATAACATATGAAGTAGTATGCATAATAGTCAGATAGTACAGATAGTATCAACTTATGGCTGGTTGCTTAAGACCATTCAAAATTATGATGGTCTCAGAAAAGTTATTATTATTTATTAAAAAAAATTTGCTGCTCATCATGTGGTAACTTTGGTCAGCTTAGAATATTAAAAAGAATAACACAACAGAAAAACCTGTATACAATAACAATAAAATACTATAAAAACAAATTATCAACTTTAACTAAAAGGTGGGGAAGGAGGATGAGCGGGAGGGGAGATGGGATTAATTTAATTTCTCAACCACCTCCAGTGTGATGCTTCCTCAGTTCTTTATGGCTTGTAAAGCACTTCTGGCCATCATAAAATGTTGTGCTCTCCCATCACATGGTAATCTGACTGTATTTTGGGTGCTTGCCAACCAGCTCACCTTTATGACTGGTTGCAGGGTTCTGCAGTCACATGACTGCACTTTGCAACATTTTTGTTGTTTCTGACATTTTTTGCCAATTTCCAGCAAAAAAAGCCATTTGTAAAAATGTGTTTGCAATTACAACTGTAATATTCATTTAATGACCATGGATTTGCATAACGTTTTCAGTGATTTGCTTAAAGACCACCACAAAAAATGTAAACTCAGGTCCATTCATGTGGGTGCCTTAATTTACAACCTAATAACTTATACCTGGAAATCAAGTCTCAATTGTAGTCATAAGTGAAGGACTACCTGTAGATGCTGAGGTGAGGTAATTCATGAGGAATGAGAGACATTTAAACTTTTTAAGGTACTCGAAGAAAGTTAACTATTATTCACTCCTGGTGATCCATGGGGAAATAAATTAGATAATTGGATGAAGCATTGATTGGTCTTCCAAACACTAGGCACTTTAGAGGAAATCATTAATGTGCCTAATTTAAAAAAAATATTAGAAGGAAAAAAAACCCAAACACAAGAAATCTGTAAAAATGATAAGAGATTTTTTTGATAAGTTCTCCATATTAAGAATTTTCTTTCCTCAGGAAGAAACACAAATCTGTACTCTCATCATAGCTCCTCACTTTACTAATTGTAGGAAAACCAGTTTCAAAAAATAGTAAAATCCTAACCTTAACCTAAATGACTACAAAGAAAACTCCAGATCTGACATGAAATGTTCTATTCATTAATTATTGTATTAAAATTATATTCACAATTGTTTACATATATGTAATGCCAACAGAAGGTATATCTAATCCATTATAGATGAAACATACTATAATCTTATCAGTATTAGCTACAATAAAATCCATTCTTAAATATAATAGCATACTATTATACATATAATAGTATAATAAATGTAATAGCATAATAAATGGTTCAAACAAAACCAGATAAATTATATTTACGTGGAGCGTAATAATAATCAGGCACATTTACCGGTAGCTTACTTCCTCTTAAAAACTGTGTTTTTTAGTACAGGATAGATACAAACTTTAGCAAGCAATCAGAATTGAAAGAATATATAATTAGAATGAGCCTACTTAAACATTTAAGCACTTTTGGTCAGTCAGTGGATGACAAGAGAGCCTGGCATATTACATACCATGGAGTAATGAAGAGCTGGATACAACTTAGCGACTGAAGAACACTTAAGCAATACCTAACTTAAAACTGAGGAAAAGAGACTAACGTTGAAAATGATTCTTAATTACTATACTATTTTTTTTAAGTATCAATTTACTCAGAGCTTAATAGTAGTCTTTAGCGATCTTAAGTGGTCTAAATCTGAATGAGCCCTTTTATCTATATTTAGATTTTGAAATTATCTATGTTTCCTTAAAAAAAGGCAAATGCTCAGTATTCAGCTGGATAGTTTAATAAAGATGGGTGTTCTCAATTTTACTAGGCTTCTTTAAAAGTCATTATGACTAGATATTCTGCACCCAAGGTTCATTAATTAGAGGATTATTTTTATACTATAATTTTTTCTTGTTTTCAACTGTCAGCCTGTTTTGATCTCTAGATATATCTATATATAAATCTAGATTTAAATATTAAATAATATAAAATATTGTTTATATTCTAGAAACTTGAACAAGTTATTAAAAAGTTTTTAATGGGAAAGATAAGCACCTTAATTTTATTTTAATTATTAGTAAATTGATCGTGGAAATTACAACATTCCTCATTTTTAGTTTTACCATTTTGAATTACATTTCTCTTTTTTTAGTTGTTTAGTCATAATGTTATTGTATTTATTTGAAAGGTTTGGGGAAGGAAATGTAATTCTGACACTTATTTACATGATAATCTTACACATTATAAGAAACTTTGAATCCTAGTGGGGGGATGTTTTATGGTAAAATTCATGACCTAATAGGAATGCAGTACTTTAGATCATCAACTAATGGGCAATCAAGTTTGAGATTTTGATTTATTACTATTTGGACAACCCAAAACGAAATGAAAGTGTATACAAATATAATAAAGCAATCTTATCCTGATTTTTAGCAGCTGTGAGTTACTAACTGAACCAGAAATTTGTCCTGGATTATTACAAATTATTACAAATTTATAGCATTTAAAATTTAAAATATATTATTAAGGTGCAGTATTAATTTGGATTGAGTTCATACCACGTGTCTTAAAGAATATTAAATATAATTATTGTCTTAAGAAGATTCTTAGTTCAAGAATCTTATTGGATGCAACAGATAATGCTTTGATTGAGCACAAACACACTGCAGCAACTTGGAACACCAGAAAAGGGAAACAAACCGCCCATACATCATTTTCCAACAAAATGCATACCCATTACATCACAAGCAATACAAACTATGAAAAGGAGAACATGACCATATATCAAAAATATCTCAGAAACAACAACAGACTATTGCAACCACACAACATCACTGTAGCAATCAACTCAAATAAACTCCTCCAAAACATCTTAAATAAACCAAAAGCCCTAGTAGTCCATAGGAAAACATAGGAGTTATCTATAGTATAAGGCCCATAACAAGCACTGTGAAAGACAGGCAGGCAGAAGACTAGCAGAGCACATTTGTGAACAACAGCTAGGGGTCAGAAGACACAATGAAAGCCTTAATTTCAGAACACATGACTAAAACACAATTTCAATTGGGAAACAGTGAGTATCTTACCAAGCAAAATTTAAAAATGTTAGGGAATTCCTGAAAGCTTGGCATTCAGAAAATTAGCTATCAACAGACACATAGAAAAATAAAACATATTTACATACGGTTCAAAACAAACAACAAAAGCTTAAAAGGAAACAAAAAGACCAGAACACATTCCCTCCAGCAGATAAACAGAGAATAACACAAGTCAATCAAGCAGGAAGCAACAGTACAACGGATTTACACTCACTAGCACTGATGCTACCTAGTTGATTAATGAAACATCACATATTGGCTTTGCCTTTAGAAAATGGTTTAAAGATGCGATATAACTCTTGAATTGTAATACAACAACCTGGTCACATCATCAAATATGGAAATAGCAAAAATGGCTATCCTTTTATAATAGAAAGACAATCTGGAATTTATCATGTATTCACTCTCTAATTATGAATAATTTCTTTATTGATGTAATGGAGAGACTAATGAATATTACTCCTTATTTGATCTATGTGCATATATTAATCTGAAATGGACAGCTTGTAAAAGCTAATGCAGCTTTTTAAAAAACTGTTTTCTATATGTAAATTAATATGGTTTTGCTTTCTTGATTTAATTTTAAAATTTATTTATCTTGAAGAAAATAAAGTATTATAGGATTCGTGCATTTTACAAGCCATCTTAAAGATCATTTAATTATTTCCCCCCCATCAATAATTTTAGCATTTATTTGGTGCAGACTGTTCTTTACATCTATAAATTTATATAATGCATACTAAAGGTTAATCATTAATACTTATACTAAATCAAAACTGAATAGTCCACAGCTTTAAAATGAAATGTGAAAAATATATTTTTATTTCACAATGTTTCTATGTACTACTGAAAAAAACAAGCAAACTTAGAACAAATGTATAAACTATTGAAAACTGCTTAGTCATGCACATGAAATAGGTGGTCACATAAATTCAATTATGAAATCTATTTAGTAACTATGAAAATAATTTAATAACCATAAAACTAACCTTTAATTTTCTTTATATATTTATATTTTTCTTGCAGCACCAAAGTTGATTATTTAACATATAATAAATCTACAGCAATGATCAAAGTAACAGCTACATCATCATGAAAACCTTTTAGCAGCGTCCCAATTTTACAATTGACTACTCCATACTTCACTTTTCTTTTCCTAATTATTAAAGAAGCTGTGAAAATTCGAATTTAATGGAAATCCTCACCTGCTCTCTTTATATAGCAGACACATACATTCTTTTCTTTTATTGGACAACATGTACATTTTGAAAAGAGAAATAATTTGTTAGTGACATGTTTTTTAAGCAACACTTGTTTGAAATCTAAACAGCATAATAATTTTCATTTTTATTCAGATAGGGGGTTTCCCATACATGTTTAGATTTTTAGAAGATTAAACATACAATTATTGGACTTTGCAAAAGCAGGATAGGAAGAATATTGCTGCTTTTGAATTTTGGTCTTGGAGAACACTCCTAAGAATACTATGGAAAGCCAAGAAAAACAAACAAATAAATCATCAAACAAATCAATCCAGAGTTCTCACTTGAGGCACAAATGAATAGACTCAAACTGTCCTACTTTAGATACATTATATAAAGAATTATCTTTATGGAGAAGACCCTAATGATAAGAAAGAAGAAGGAAAGAGAAGAGGATAACCAGCAGGAAGGTGAATCGACTCAGTTACAGTAACTTTAAATGCACTATTGAAAGAACTAAAAGTCCAGTTCACTTTGTTATGGAGAAAATCTGTATGTTCACTAAGAGACAACATTGAGTTGTCACATAATCAACCAATTAATCAAATGTGCAGAGTACAAAGTAAAAAAAACAAAAGCTAGAGTGAAAAAAAACTCCACAGAAAAATGTGCAAGTGATGCTTTCTTCCTTCCCTTGCATTTATTTCCCAAATGTTAATGTAAATATTTGTGCTTTATACTGAACAACATAAAGTCTTTTATCTATTATTTTTGGCTGTTATCAACTAGGAATCATAATCCAAATGTCTACCTTTGTTTACCTTGCTGTGTGGTTTGTAGTACACAAGATACTACTTAAATTCCTGCTTAAATTTGGTTAGATGTCTATTTTGAATATATATTGTCATTTTCTAATTGCTGTGTACTCTCCAGTTCTGGTTACCTAGTCTTGTATCATTGGCAGTTTTTCTTTTTTAATGTTGTGCCAAATATGTCTTGTAACTGTCAGCATGAATCATAGTAATAGTGGTATTTCTCTGGAATTGGCCCTAATAGAAACATTTGTAGTTTCATTTCAAAACTGAATTGACCTATTTGTTTCAAGTACATTTTAGGGCAGTGGTGGCGAACCTATGGCACGGGTGCCAGAGGCGGCACTCTGAGCCCTCTCTGTGGGCACACGCGCCGTTGCCCCAGTCCTAGGCCTTCAGCTGGGTTTTATAAACCTTTTCGCTTTAGGCCTCCGCCGCCGTGTGCAAAAAAAAGGTTCAATCAGTCAATTTCAATTTCTCACGGGAAAAAAAAGATCTTGCAAAGTTGGAATTGATTGAACTTTTTAGTCCCACCCAGCCTGCCGTTACCACTGCAGCCACGCCCACCCAATGGGCCACACCCACCCAATGGGCCACACCCACCCAATGGGCCACACCCACCCGGCACCCGACAATACATAAGTGGGTTTTGGGTTGCAGTTTGGGCACTCGGTCTCTAAAAGGTTCGCCATCACTGCTTTAGGGGTTTTTTTTTTAACGACCACATGTGATAAAATGTGCTTTGTTGTGGCACAGGTTTCAATTTAAATACTACAACAAAGAACTAAATGATGCAGGCTTATTTAAGAATGAAGCAGAGAGAATGCTAATTGGATGATCCAAAACAATAACAACAACAATAATAGTAGCAATAATTACGACCAATGTTCTTTATACAATCAATGGCAACTTTGAACAAGGCAAACTGCACATATGAATTGATCAAAAAAAGAAGTAACTTTATGTGGATGATTTAAAATTATTTGGAAAAACAAAGGCTGGATTCCTTATTAAAAGCACAAAAGACCACTGTAAATATATTGGGATGTGATTTGGCACTGACAAGTGTGCAACCATAACCATGAAGGCAGGAAAAAATATTGAAGATGATGAAATATGGGTTAACAATGAAGATTTTATATAAGGCAAGTAGCACCAGAAGGTTAAAAGTATTTGGGAACTGTGGAAGCTTCTGATTTATTAAGAATCAAAATAAAGAAAATACTTTTACTAAATATATCAAACAAGTTCAGAAAATTTTGAAATCAAAGTTTAATGGTGGAAACATTGAGCAATTAATACCTAACCGGTCCTATTATATGAATAGCACAGCTTGCCAAATTCTGGTGTCCACTCTCACCATTCCAGCCACCATGCATAATGAGGCATTAGAGATGCAATGTGAAACTTGAAAAATTGTTCTTACGAATTTAGACTGGACAAGTTCTAATGGTGCGAGATTGGAAGATGGACCAAGTTGTGCACCATATAGCAACTGGGCTACAGACATAGCTTCAAAAGTTTGATGGCTGCAGGTATGTATTGACCTCCACTAGTATAATAAAATCTTAAAATAGCTGTTGCGCTCCTATGTATATTTTGTGAAGAACAGTTGACACGAGCCCTTTTATGTCCATTAGCCTAAAAAATTACTCCCAGATATTGAAAGCATTGCACCTGTTTGATGGAATGGTGGTTAATAATCCAGGTATGCTTTTTGGGGAAATTTGCAAATGCCATTATTTTAGTTTTAGAGTACTTGATTTCCAACTGGTTCTCTTTACAACAGTGTACAAAGTGTTCAGAGCTCTCTTGAACCCTTTAAAGAATTACTGCATCATCTGCATATAGCAGCATAGTAATATCTCTCTTTGCTAGTTTAGGTGAATGAAAATTCAATCTTGCCAGCTATTTTATCACATCATTTATATAAAAAATAAATTTAAAATGTGCCACTATGTAGCCTTGTTTTATTCCCTTAGTAGTTGGAATAGGGGCTGTCAGATGTCCTTGACAGGTAAATTTACTCTGAGCTCTGTTCGTTTCTGTAATGCACAAATAAGTAGTAGTAGTTGGTGATAAGTGGTAGTATTATACAGCAGTAGTTGGCAATCAATGGTGATATTAGCTTCATTTGAGATATAGAGTCAAATGCTGCCTTAAGATCAAGAAAGGCTGCGTAGAGTGAAATAGTAGTCTGAGAGATGTATTTTGCAACAAGATGAACTATAACACATTAGTCATTTGTTGAGGGGCCTTCCCTGAAACCAGCTTGTTCCTTCATCAATAATCTTTCCTGTTCCATCCAGTCTGCTTCCATTGAAGATGTCTTGCATAAAGTTAGCTTATAATATTAAGAAGATTTATAGGTTGATAGTTGGCAGGATCAGTCTTATTCCCTTTCTTAAGTATAGGGACAGATTTATCTTCTACATCTTCTTTATTTCCTCTTTTACCACTTGGGGTGTCAAGGGAGATACAATGTCCTGGCTCTTCTGGAGGCCTCAACCATTGTTAATTGATGTTGTATAATGTCTTTGATGTTGTCTTTCCTTCTTTTTCTGGGTCTGCCTCATGTTCTTTGAATTTCTCCTCCTTTTGGATATGCCTTGTACAGTATGGAATCCCACGACATCCTCTCCAGGTGAGCGAACCACTTTATTTACTGTTTTTGTGTATAATTAAAGATTGGTGTACAGTAACCTGTGTCCCTCATTCTAGAGCATCCCTTGAGATGCAAGGTTCTTTCTGTTCTGGATCATCTATAAGCTGCTTCTGAATGTTAAGTGATCTCATCCTCATATTTTCATGATTAGCAGGTTTGTTCAATTCTGATAATAATGGGTTTATAGAAGATTAAGAGGGCCTAGAGGCAAACAAAATCACTACTAAAAGCCAACATGAACAGACCCTGGAGCACCCCACTATACACTTCCCTCCATGTAGATGCAGTTCCATTGAGGACCACATGCTGAGTACGGCAAGTCAGCCAACTACGAATCCATCTGGTGGTGATGCTGTCTAACCCACATTTTTCTATCTTATCGAGTAGTAGGTTGTGATCTACTTTATCAAATGCCTTACTGAAGTCCAAGTAAATTATATCCACAGCATTCCTCTGATCCACTAATTTTGTCACTTTTGACAAACCTCAAAAACAGATCATGCTAGACAAACCTTATTGCATTCTTTGACCAAGTGACAAAATTAGTGGACCAGAGGAATGCTGTGGATATAATTGACTTGGACTTCAGTAAGGCATTTGATAAAGTAGATCACAACCTACTACTTGATAAGATAGAAAAATGCAGGTTAGACAGCATCACCACCAGATGGATCCGTAGCTGGCTGACTGGCCGTGCTCAGCGTGTGGTCCTCAATGGAACTGCATCTACATGGAGGGAAGTGTATAGTGGGGTGCCCCAGGGCTCTGTTCTGGGCCCAGTGCTCTTCAACATCTTCAATGATTTGGATGAGGGGATAGATGGGGAAATCATCAAATTTGCAGACGACACCAAGCTGGCAGGAATAGCCAACACTCCAGAAGACAGGCTTAGGATACAGGAGGATCTGGACAGACTTGAACACTGGGCACTATCTAACAAAATGAAATTCAGTGGTGAAAAAAGTAAGGTTCTACATTTAGGCAAGAAAAACCAAATGTACAGATATAGTATAGGTGGTACCTTGTTCAATAGTAGTAACTGTGAGAGGGATCTCGGAGTCCTAGTGGACAATCACTTAAATATGAGCCAGCAGTGTGCTGCAGCTGCCAAAAAAGCCAACACAGTGCTGGGCTGCATTAACAGAGGGATAGAATCAAGG
>NW_015386552.1:222479-325951 GCF_001527695.2 Protobothrops mucrosquamatus
CTTTACAATGCCTTGGTAAGGCCACACTTGGAATACTGCATCCAGTTTTGGTCACCACGATGTAAAAAAGATGTTGAGACTCTAGAAAGAGTACAGAGAAGAGCAACAAAGATGATTAGGGGACTGGAGGCTAAAACATATAAGGAACGGTTGCTGGAATTGGGTATGTCTAGTTTAATGAAGAGAAGGACGAGGGGGACATGATAGCAGTGTTCCAATATCTCAGGAGCTGCCACAAAGAAGAGGGAGTCAAGCTGTTCTCCAAAGCGTCTGAAGGCAGGACAAGAAGCAACGGATGCAAACTAATTAAGGAGAGAAGCAACCTAGAACTAAGGAGAAATTTCCTGACAGAATAATTAACCAATGGAATAACCTGCCTCCAGAAGCGATGAATGCTCCAACACTGGAAGTTTTTAAGAAGAGACTGGACAGCCATTTGTCCGAAATGGTGTAGAGTTTCCTGCCTGAGCAGAGGGTTGGACTCGATGACCTCCAAGGTCCCTTCCAACTTTATTATTATTATGACTATTACTATTATTATTATTACTATTATTATGGCCTAAGCTCTTAACAGCTTTTTATTTTATCAAAGTAGAATCTAAGATACAATCTAAAGAGGGACGTATCAGCTTCCTTCCAAATAGGTGAGATCTCGGTGATTCATCATTATCCAGCAAGTTAATTTGTCTATCAGAATCCACATTTAGGTCGTTATCAGAAGTGCAAGAAAATCATACCTTTGGAGAGTATACTACTCCAGAGCTTGGATATGATGTAGATTTGAATCCACTGGAATAATTTCTCTCTCTTAGAGTTGCCTTAAGCAGTTAAAGTGGGGGATTATTCTCTCCTCTTTAAGAGAAGTTATCACTTAAGTTCAGCTGAGGGATAAGAGATGGAAATAGCAAGGCTTGTTGCTTTAAATCTGGAAACTTTCTGAAGATCTATTAGTTGAATATAGAATGAGTCATTATGAGAGAGGGAACTGCATTCTCTCTGTGCTGGAGTGATGGTTTCTGGGATAATTTTCCTCTGCTCTTGGCAGGAGGCTGTAACCATAAGCAAATGCGGAAAATGTAGCTGAATCAGAGGCTGGATTGAAGTGTCTTTAAACATTTTGGAAAGAAAAACACGATATTTTTGATGAAGGGTTTCTGCCATCCTAAACATTTTCTGTACATTATCTGGCTTATTAAAAAGAAGACAAAGTCTTTTAAGCCCCTAAGAAATGGTAAACAATGATATGTATCCAAAATCCAGATTTATTTATTTATTTACTGCTTTCTGGTTATAAGCAAGGTGCCTAGCAAGGTCCCTAGCAAGCAAGCTATTTAAAGGTATAGATAGCAGAGCTTGGTTGTTTTGAAGCACTCTAGCTATACCTTTGGGTTGATTTGCATTAACAGACCCTACATTATTGGTTGTTGCAACTAACATCATCAGATATTGTCAGGGCTTGCATAAGCTAGAGAAATAAAAATAATTAGAACTATAGAACTTACGAGTAGGCAGAGTTCTTCTAGTGCCTGTAGAATAGTTTCTACAGCACGATTATCAGGTGCTGTGTGGGAAGTAGGGCTATAAGGAACCTTGCTGGGCACCCTAGAGGGAACCTTGTCTTTCCTCAATGCTTTTGGGGAGGAAGCAGAATCTTGCTTTGTTAAGGTAGCAGACTTGTTCTTAAGCAAGAGGGTACCTATGACTCTTGAGAATTATGTCTGATAGAAAGGATACAATTTTTGTACTGTTTTCTAGCTTTGTCTTGTTGCTTCCCCAGCTTTCTTTTATACTGTTGAGTACTGTCTGGGCTATTTCTTAGTTGCTTCTTTCCTTTGATGGTCATTTGCAAAATAACCTTGCAAATAGCTTAATTCCACAGCCAGGTTCTCTTACTCCTTAGTATTTGTTGTAGTAATAATGTAATCTTCTAAAGTCGGGGTTAAGATAGTTCCTTTGCTTTCTTCTCAGTAAAATAGTCTTTAATCACTTCTTTGATATAAAATTGGCCTGAAGTATAAAGTATTTTCCAAAAAAGCTGGTGGAAGATTCAGGTTCTCCACTAGTTTCACAACTCCCCAAAATTAATATTGATCAGCTTGGCAGCTATTTATCAAGAGCTGAAAGGGATTTCTACAGGTGAAACAAACCTGGTGGAAGAAAAGCATTGTTTGAATAACTACAATAAGAAAAGCTAAGAACCCTTGCTATAGGAAGTCGATCAAGGGAAGCTCTTGGGAAAAAATGTGAAGGCTAAATGTAGAAAAGAAACAATTGAAAACCGATTTGTTAATTGGAGAAGGTGACAATGCATGGTCAATATTTGAAAGATATAAAAGGAAAATCTGATAAAAAACCTACATGGAGTTGGTTAAGAAGAGGATTGTAAAAGAAAGAACCTGAAAGTTTTATTTAGTGGCTCAAGAACAAGCTTTGCCAACTAATTGCATGCAAGTGAAAATTCAACATGTAGCAAACAACAGCAAATGTCACCTTTGTAGCAGAAAGGGTGACACATTGATCATAACTGTATCTCCAACCAAGTTTTGAGTGCTATAGATCAAGGATACTTAAGGTTCATATAGGGCTACAACAAAGCTATTATTAAAGAATTGGAAATAATTTCTAAGAGCGCTTCAGCAATCTTTTTTATTTGTGTGGTTTAAAAAAATAGTTACTGAAATCAAATTTATTTGGAACCTACTGTTAAATATATTTTCACAACAAAAAATGTTAATTTCATTAAAATGATGTTGCTTATTTATAATTTCACTTTGATAGTGAGATGGGCAGCATATGCATTTAATAAATAATAATAATTTATAAATTACAAAGTTATAGAACTGCTTGGCATAATGTTAATAAGGTTTATGTAAAACAAAGTACATTAAATGTAATTTAGTGGGTCCAAAATAGCAAATCTCTCTTTCTCTGTGTATGTGTGTAGGATATACAAAATAAAGATACCTAATATTTGTAGGCACCAAGGACGTCTGCTACAAATCACAGAATTTTCATTCACCATCATAATTCCTAATGCAAACCAGCTTTTGTAAATTTAATATATATTTTAGGATATCACTGTATTTTGTTCATTTTGAAAGTAATAGGGCAGCTTATTTATATACTGAATAATTCAAGTAAGTGTGAAATGGACCTCATATTAATCAATCAGCTTTTTGCTACTTCTTGTAATTCTGAGTAATTTAATTTACTTAGAATCATAGACTAGGAATGCAAGACATGCTAAGCTACTAGGATTATCAGAAACATAAGTACAACGACTCTGCATCTGCAGAGTGGCAGAGGTAGAGGACTTGGCTCACATCCTATTTGATTGCTGCCTGTATAAGAGGGTGAGAGAGTCAGGTACCATGGCCTATACACTACACGAATGACACATTGGGATCCCCATATCAAAATAACCTACCTCAGGTGCAACTAGAATTAGAAAATTACATTTAATACAGCACAGTACCTGAGCAAAATGGTTCAGTTAAGATCAGCATATATGAGACTGATTGGGGTAGATTGTAGGGGTGAAAATGAAATATAATTTTATCATATTTTATTTATCTACATATTAAATTGCTGTATTTTATTCCAATTTCATTTTAAATTATATTTTATTCCTATTTCATTTTAAATTGTATTTTATTCCTGTTTTATTTTAAATTTTATTTTAAACAATTCCATTTTAAATGGTTTTTATTGCATTTTAGTAATAATGTGTGTTTGGAACTCTGCACCTTGATATGGCCCATGGGCTAATCAATAAAGTAATTAAAAAGTACTGGTATCTAAAAGCTGTCCCAACTTTTCTAGCAAATCAGGTCTAAACCACAACTATTTTCTGAACGACCAGCCTAGAAGAAATTATCTGAAAGTTTTAGAATTTTGTTCCATAGCAATCATAATTAGACAACTCTAGACCTCCCTAGTTGGGGTACAATTGTCAGACTTTCTTACAGTGAGGGAAAAAATTATTTGATCCTCTGCTGATTTTGTATGTTTGTCCACTGACAAAGAAATGATCAGTCTATAATTGTAATTGTAAGTTTATTTTAACAGTGAGAGACAGAAAGAATAACAACAAAATCCAGAAAAAGACATTTCAAAAAAGTTATAAATTGATTTGCATTTTAATGAGTGAAATAAGTATTTGATACCCTATCAATCAGCAAGATTTCTGGTTCCCAGATGTCTTTTATACAGGTAACGAGCTGAGATTAGGCACGCTCTCTTAAAGCAGCTTGATGAGAAGGTGACAAACGTTGGTGCGATTATTCACAAATGGAAGAAACACAAAATAACTGTCAGTCTCCTTTGGTCTGAGGCTCCATGAAAGATCTCACCTTGTGGAGTTTCAATGATCATAAGAGTGGCAAAAAAAATCAGCCCAGAACTACACGGGAGGATCTTGTCAATGATCTCAAGGCAGCTGGGACCATAGTCACCAAGAAAACAATTAGTAACACACTATGCCGAGAAGGACTGAAATCCTGCAGCGCCCGCAAGGTCCGCCTGCTCAAGAAAGCACATGTACAGGCCCGTCTGAAATTTGCCAATGAACATCTGAATGATTCAGAGGAGAACTGGGTGAAAATGTTGTGGTCAGATGAGACCAAAATCGAGCTCTTTGGCATCAACTCAACTCGCCGTGTTTGGAGGAGGAGGAATGCTGCCTATGACTCCAAGAACACCATCCCATCATCAAACATGGAGGTGGAAACATTACAAAATCAGCAGGGGATCAAATAATTTTTTCCCCTCACTGTATGTAACTCCATAGAAGTCTATTTTTCTTTTACTTTCTTGCTCTTTGCTTCTCAACCTACTGCTATTTGTTTTATCTGTTTTCTGTTTTTCTAGTCCTTAATCTTCTTTTGGTCTATGGTTGCAAATTTAATAAATGCGTAAGTAGCGGATACTATTTCTGATTAGCACCAAATAGAATTTGAAAGCAAGGTTAATTGATAAATATGTGGTCAGGATTATCTTTATCTTTATCTGCTTTACTAACTATTCTTCTTCCTATAAATTACAGGTCTTGCTACTAGCATTCGCTGCTTCTAAAGATCAAGATTCAGTTATTAAAATGTAATTATGGATTCTCCTGAATATCATTTAGAGACTAACTGGGTTTACATATCATGCTTAATGTACTTTGTGATCTTAATCAATAGAGTTTCTAAAACATGATCTACAAAGTAGTACAACCACACTTTATATAACAAGCAATGATTTACAAAATGGTGAATTAATGCAGTGTGACATGCTAGCCTGATTCTAGGCATATGAACTTTGTGAAAGTCTATAAGTTATTAGCAGAACATACGTTTGGCATCTAAAATTAAATGAATATATTCAGCATGCTTGATGATAAAGATAATATTCAAAGGCAAACTGATATTAAATGCTATTGTTTGCCTTTTGTAAATATTAACTCTTTCTTGTATATATTTGAGAATAATATATACATTTCCTATTTTGATCCAGAATATTTTCAGACGATGCTTATATTATTTCATTCAAAATCATAAATGAAGTGCAACTGAGCATGCATATACAAAATCATAATAGATAATTGCTGATTCTGATGTGTGAGTTTTACAAATTTATATTCCTACCAAAAATGTTAACATGGATTGGCATTGAAAAGCAACATGGAAAATATTTTGAAGGTAAGTGGGTTAATGTGTATTTTTCTGGTTTAATTATTTATATTATTCAAATGTATATCTTTATATTTTATAAAAAGTTACCTAGGTTTAAACTACTGTACCTTGTTGATAACTATCAAAAATTGGTTCACAAAATTGTGTGTAATTATTATCACACAATAATAAGTAAATAATAGAGTAAAAATGATAATTTAGAGCACGACAACCTTCATCTTAAGAGGTTAAAAAGAAATATCTGAAAATATCATCAAGCTTTTTTAATGTGAATAAGATTTTGCTGTTGATTTAATTTTCATTAGACTAACCTTTTTTAACAATGACTATTTTTTATTGTTTACATTGCTTTTAATTTATAAGAGCAATACATAAGAGAAATACATTAAGAGCACATAGAATATGTAAATCTCTAAAAGATGAACTTTGAAGCTTTATTATAGTTGTTATTATAAAAGAACATATTATTAGAGAACTTCATAGATCTCATTTTGACATCAATACATTTTTATGCTCAGCAGGTCTCAATTACTCCTATGGTCATAATCAAACACACTTTAATATAAATTCAAAGACACCCTTATTACAAAAAGGATTGAGTATCTGTAAATATTAATTGGACTGACTAAAGTGTTATTATACATTGAAGTACTGCAATTATTTGTCCTGAGTTTCAATATTTGATAATGCATTTCCAAGATTCATTTTAAATCAAGCTGCTTAAGTATGCATATCAGTTTTACAATATACTTCTGTCAAATTAAAGGTGCAGTCTATAGATATTTATCTGGAAGGAGGTTCATACAACAAAATGGGTTTATCTTCTGGACTGCCAAGTACAGAATAATTCTGCAACAGTTTTAACACATCAGTAATTAAAATAATAATAATAATAATAATAACAACAACAACAACAACATTGAAAGCTGTTACTCTGGGTTATTTGTTTTAAAATAAGTTTATTAAAGATACTTTTTTAAAAAATGAAAAATTAATACAAACTAATATAAAGTAAGAACACAGAAAGAGAAAGAAAAAAGATACAAAGAAGTAGTTTCTGATTTTCTTGTAAGTACGATTATAAGTTTATCTTTTACTCTATAGTTACAAAATAACTCTCTTTTTATTTCCACTTTTTCTAATCATCAAAACCATAAATCATAAGTTCATTTTTTATGTGTCACTCAAAAAGTCTATAAGGGGTTTCCAGACAGCAATAAATGTAGATATTGTCTTTTTTATGATCAAAGAAGTCAATTTTGCCATCTCACCCAATTCCATCATTTTCTCCAACCATTCCTCTATGAATCTTTCCATCATCATGCATACAATAATCTTGCTGTAGTTATCATAGACCAGGGGTAGGCAACCTTGGCTCTTTTATGACTCGTGGACTTCAACTACCAGAATTCCTGAGCCAGCCATGCTGGCTCAGGAATTCTGGGAGTTGAAGTCCACGAGTCATAAAAGAGCCAAGGTTGCCTACCCCTGTCATAGACAATAACAAAGTTTGTAACTTTTTTCCCAACAGTTTGTCCATCAGTCCCATAAGGAAAGGCCCTGGTTTCAAGTTTTATTTCTCTCTAACATTAAGATACATCACATAAGCTGAACACTCGTTCTGCAACTTAATTGGATCTATTTTTTACATATAAAATCAGAGGATGTGTTTTAATGTATTTAAAACCAGAATTCCAAAAATTATCAACAATGTCAGAAACAAAACATCATACATTAAAAAGCTTGAATCTATATTAACAGAGTCCTACATACTTTCTATCATAAACTAAACTAGCATCAATTACACAGAGAAAAATAAAATGGAAATAAAACCTGCATATTTGAAATTAGCAACTAAACACATTCATTTATACAGGTTGTTCTAATGAAAAATTATTTTGGTTTACTCAAAAATGTTATAGCAACTGAAAGTTAAATTGAAATCTTGGCATTTATACTTTATCTTATTTTCAAAACAAATCTTTAGCATATTAAAGATTGCAATATATACTGTCGCTTCTATTAATTTTATTCTTGAAATTGTAAGTAATAACAGTGAAAGGGGAAATAAATTGATCTACCAAAACTATGTGAACATTCTGAAACATTTTCCAACACTGAATGTTAAGATTATTATTTTGTTAAAATAATAATTTTAGATGGTAAAGTAATTTCTCCCGTCTAACCTCCTTACAAAACACTACCATACATTTCTGTAACTGAGCATTTCTTATGGATTATTGTTAGTATTCTATTTATGACATCAATGGAAAATACAAGTGAAAATATTACTCATTAGAACTGATTATATACTTTACTGTAGTAAACAAATATAAATCCTATTATGCTCCCTTATACTTTTTAGTCATTTATTTCATTTCTTTACAACATACACCATATGCCAAGAAAGAACTTCATATTAAATATTCCTGAAGTGTGTAATATAATAAAAGAGATTTCAAGCATACCTTTCTTTCACAGCAGTGGTGCCAAGCACAGGTACACTGTAGCAATCAATTTGTTCTGCAGACAGTAATGCTTTCACAGAATACTAATGCAAAATCTCTTTTCTTTCTCCTTCGACTTTACTCCCCAATGCCTGGTCCCAACCAATACAAGGAGAAGGGTACACTGCCTTCCGTTGAGATACCCCTCTACTGTTAATCAAGCAATTGTGTACAAGGACAGAAAATTAAGCCTCTACCAAGCTTGACTTAGGTAGAGGGAATAGCTAAACACATGCATGACAAGGTCAGAATACACATCTGTACATACAAATTTATTTGAGTGAACAAATTCATCATACTTTACTACTGCTGGGCTCTTTATCTCAGGGAACTAAAATTACTTTCTCCTGAGAACTAGGATTTAGAAATAAATGCATATTCTCTTTTCATTAATAACAAATAGTAAAGTATGGTTCAAAACCAGAAATATGTGACCATCTGAAATTACTTTGCTATTTTTTTCCTTTTAAAAAATGTTGAAATATTCTTTGAGGAAGTAACAAGTCCCAATGTTCAAACTTAATTTATGTTAACAATATTTTTATAACCCCTAAAATTAAATAAATATGGTGCCAGTCACACCATAGGAAACAGAAAATAGGAAACATGTTAACATAGGAAAATAGATGACAAAATATTTGTAAAATATCTGTCACCTTTACAAAAGCATCTTTTTTATTATAACTATTCAGGTTTGCTTTTGTTTTAAACAGAAGTTGGATGTTATATTTTCATTTTTCAGAATAACGTATCTCTTAAATACTGAAGGCTTTCTGACTTATAAAACTTTCACAAGGATATGAGTTCTTAAAATATTCTACAGCAACTGGTTATTTGTAATTTGTCAGCTACAGTAAATCTCATTTTTCAGAAACTGCAGTATTTCCTCGGTAATGAGATTGAGAATTTGAATCATTATTGGCAAAGCTTTATTACACACGTGACCTACATTTAAAGGAACAGGAAAAAAATAATATCTATTGGCATTTCATCTCCTGTAAATTGGAGAAATGCTTTTGAAATATCAGTACTTTCACTGTCAGATCATAAAGGGAAGTATAATCAATACCAATCAGTTTGTCCTTGACATACTGACCGTGTCATCAGGCTATTGTCATGTGATATCATTTTATTTTCCCACCTGGCTCATGACCTTGTCCTCTGAATGACCTAAAGCTTTCCTGAAGTAGCACGAGGCCCCTCCTCACTGCCTCAGCAAGGTCGAATGGGTCAGCATGCCCTCATCTATAATCCACCACCATTTGTCAGCAGGGAGGCTGGAGGAGGCAGGCTTACTACAAGGGGAGAATGCCCAATTAGGCAGCTGTCACACAAAGCATAGGCTGCAAAATTATCCCCTGTCAAAAGAAAGAGCAGCTGCAAGTGCCAATTACAGCAACCTTTCAACCCCTTAGGTACTGGAAACTACATAGAGGTAAATGAAGTATAATTAGTAGTAACAAATCAATAAATTAGGATAATAAATTATAATTTAATATTAGGTAAGCCTAAACCTTATATACTATTAAGGACATACTCCCTAGGCAAGGGCAAAAAAGTAGATTTCACATGCCTATCAGTTTTAATTTATACACTGTTCTTTTCAGCATACCTAGCATTTTCTTTATATGAATTTCTTGAAACAGAGATTGTAAGGAAGTTGTATTTATTTCAGTTTAACCATCAAGCTAAGCTGGCTCAGGAATTCTGGGAATTGAAGTCCACGAGTCATAAAAGAGCCAAGGTTGACTACCCCTGTTCTAACTCAACCACATAATGCCCATTAACTAACAGGCAAATTAGTTATACTTCTATTGAATAAAAAAGTTGGAATGATCTGTATACAAACAAGGTGCGTGTATCATGGTTGGAATTCAAAGAACTATAGCATATGATTTAGACTTCTTGGACAGTCTAAATGCTGTCCGACAATTTAAAAAAAGGATTTTCAAAAGCAATTGTGAGAAGGCATAGGATAGCACCATTTTGTGCATACCCATTTTTTTTAATTACAACTTTTTCTACTGCAAAGTATTGCAATAGACATAAAAGTGCCCTAATGATAGAGTGATGAAGATGGAATTTTGTCATATAACTCATCTTGGGTGTTTTAGAGATTAAATGGTTTTTCTTGTTCTAAGCATAATTAAAATTAACACTTTTTAAAAAAATTAGGAAGGGACTGTAGCCCTCAAGCATGAAAAACTCTTTCTGCCTTGTTGAGCTTCTGAAGGGTTATTCAAGGGAGCATTTAGAAACAGTAAAGATTGGACTGAAGGCTAGAACATTTAAGAATGGTTGGAGGAATCGGGTATGTCTAGTTTAATTAAAAGGACTAGGGGTAATATGATAGCAGTCTTTCCATATCTTAGGAGCTGCCACAAAGAAGAGGAGGTCAACCTACTTTCCAAAGCATCTGAAAGCAGGACAAGAAGCAATGAATGTAAAATAATCAAGGGGAGAGAACCAACCTAGAACTAAGGAGAAATTTCCTGACAGAACAATTAATCAATGAAATGACTAGCTTTAAGAAGTTGTAGGTGCTCCAACACTGGTGGTTTTTAAGAAGAGATTGGACAACAATTTGTCTGAAATACTATAGGGTTTCCTGCTTGAGCAGGGGTTTGGACTAGAAGACCCCCACGGTCCCTTCCAACTCTTATTATTCTGATTGATCTATCCCCACTAAATGGCATGGTAGGCAGATGTTTCTACTATTATGCTGTTGTTTTAACATTTACCTTCTTTGATGTAAGCTACTCAAGGAATTTAGTGACATGCAAGCCAAAGTGAATAAGCAAGCATATAAACAAACCAAAACAAATTGAGAATTCTTATGACGAACAGGATTTCTTCCTAAGTAGATGGCAGATGGCTACAATGTTAAAAAGTCCCCTTCTCATATTTTAGAATTAACGTAAGAATTATATTGGATTAAAGTTTCTCTAATCAATGATATGTTCTCAGAGAGACCATTTATAATCTCATAAGCATGTTACAATGCATCTCCCTAAACAAAAGTCTAAGCAATTGATTTTTGTTATGAATGTATACCTTTCAAAATATCCCACTGAAAATCAGTGACAAAATGACTTACTGGGGGATATGGGTTTCAGTTTAATATGTGAGGTTTATTTAGGAGGAGGAATAGGAACCTTTTGTCTCCTGGAAGCTTTGTGTTTTCATATCTACCCTGATGAAGCTGATGATGCTATCCATTCAATTGTGTCCAATTCTTAGCAATTCTAGAGACCATTTCTCTTCACGTTTTCCAATATTCTTCTTTCAGTTGTTAATTCCACTCTAAAAGGACCCAAAATGATTAATTATAAGCAAAAAAAAAGAACAGTGTGTTTTGGCTTCTCCTCTTCCAGTAATGTTAGCAAGTCTCTAGAAGTTCTTTTTGGTATTACCTGATCTACTCCCAGGTATTTTAAATTAAACCTTTACTTTGATTCAATGTTTGCACACTCTTAATAGTATTGTCAAGACACCAGATCAAAAAATGCTGATTGAAGGAAACAATTCCTTTCTGTGGCAATACTGTAGACTAGGGGTGTCAAACTCACAACATCACGTGACGTGTCGCAACGTATTGCAACTTTTTTTCCATTGCTGGCAATGGGGTGGGTGCGGTTTCGGCATGACTCATCCAGCCTGCAGGCCGGCAGTTTGACACCCCTGCTGTAGACTCTTATGTACCAGAGCACAACTTGATAAACATGTCTATAATTTTGCTTATAATTAATGCCACAGAACTATAGTCAGAACAGAATAACAGAGTTGGAAGGGACCTTGGAGGTCTTCTAGTCCAACCCCCTGCTCAGGCAGGAAATCCTATTCTATTTCAGATAAGTGGTTGTCCAATCTCTCATTCATAATTTCTGGAGACCAGTTGTTCCACTGATTAATTGTTCTAACTGTCAGGAAATTTCTCCTTAGTTTTAGGTTGCTTCTCTCGATTAATTTCCATCCATTGCTTCTTGTCCTGCCTTTAGTGCTTTGGAGAATAGCCTGACTTCTTCTTCTTTGTGGCAACCCCTGATATATTGGAACACTGCTATCAGGTCACCCCTAATTCTTCTCTTCATTAAACTAGACATATTCAATTCCAGCAATTGTTCTTTATACCTTTAATCATCTTTGTTGCTCTTCTCGGCACTCTTTCTAGAGTCTCAATATCTTTTTACATCATGGTGACCAAAACTGGATGCAGTATTCCAAGTGTGGTCTTAACAAGGCATTATAAAGTGGTATTAACCCTTCACATGGTCTTGTTTCTATCTCTCTGTTAATGCAGCCTAGCACTGTTGGCTTTTTTGGCAGTTGCAGGACATTGGTGGCTTATATGTAAGTGATTGTCCACTAGGACTCCAAGATCCCTCTCACACTTACTACTATTGAGTCAAAACCCTGTGCATTTGGTTTTTCTTGCCTAAATGTAGAACCTTATGTTTTTCACCATTGAATTTCATTTTATTAGATAGTGCCCAATGTTCAAGTCTGTCAAGATCTTTCTGTATCTTAAGCCTTCTACTGGCGGTGTTGGTTATTCCTACCAGCTTGTGTCGTCTGTAAATTTGATGCGTTCTCCATCTATTCCGTCATCCAAATCATTGATGAAGATGTTGAAGAGTACTGGGCCTAAAACAGAGCCCTGGGGTACCCCACTGCATACGTCCCTCCATATAGATTGAGGACTACATGTTGAGTGAGGTTGGTCAGCCAGTTACAAATCCATCTGGTGATGATGTTGTCTAACCCACATTTTTCTATCTTGTCAAGTAGTAGGTGGTCTACTTTATCAAATGCCTTATACTGAAGTCCAAGTAAATTATATCCACAGCGTTCCTCTGGTCCACTAATTTTGTCACTTTGTCAAAGAATGCAATAAGATTTGTCTGGCATTATCTGTTTGAATCTGAGTCTGAAGACAAAAACTGGATGACTTCAATAAAACTCTTCCATGAATTATTGGTACAGCAATTCTAGAAGCAACAGTGAATTTTAAAAATGGTATTAAAGGCCCTAAGGATAGATTTTCCAAACTATGTTTGGGAAAATACCCTTTTCTACTTTTAACATTTTCATTGCTAATTCCTGGATATTGGAAAAACAATGGGAGATACAGCAAAAGGTAACTACTTAATGTAATGTTGCCAAAGCCAAAAGTCTTTTATTAAGCAAATAACTGGCACATAATTATTGATTCATGGTCTCTGCAAAGAAAAATCTTTTTTGTTCATTTTTTCTTTAAGTCAGATTATCAAACTCAGGTACCTGGCACTATCTTTTCTTCCCATTTTTTTCTTTATGAGTTTCTTTATTAGTCTAAACCATCATCTTTATCTCCAATTTTTTTCATACAGGGCTACCTGGATTTTTGTTTTATAGCAAAAATCTTTAAGAAGGAAAACCTAGGTTTAAATATTTTTTCCATCAATAGCAGAATTCTTTCTACAGAATTGCAAAGTTGGACACCCAGCCCAAGCTTTTTCTCCACCATCAAGCCCACCCCTTGGTCAGACTTCTGCTTATTTTTAAGAAAAATAACTGCAGACAGTTTTTCTTGACCCATCTGAATTAGTTTTATAGAAGAGCTAGTCAAGTTAATCTGATCAGCTGGATCTACAGTCAAAGGAATCATATACCAATGCCGGTTTGTTAAATTGGTTTGAATTTCTTGAACTAGAGGAACTGTGACTCCCAGAAACCAGTAAGTATATAAGGAGAACTAAACCAAAGACAACAGGTAAACAACTATTGATAGGGTCCATGTATCTTCTTTCTTCTAAAACTAGTTAGGATGCATCTAACAATATAACAATGGATGTCAATGCTCTGACAATAACCTTCATTTCGATAAACTAGAACAATGGGATATGAGATGGTGGTCCTACTACCAGGTGGGTTGCTATAGCAAACGTGTAGTTGTTAACAGGTCTATGTTGAGATGGAGGGAGAGAGGCAGTAGGGTAACAAGTTCAACTTGAGTGTAGTATTCTTTAGCAACTTCATAATCTATTTAGATAAGTAATAGAAGAAACAAAATCTGCAGATGACACAAAGCGGGAGTGGGGGTGGGGATTGCTACCACTTCAGAAGATTGGTTCATGATTCAAGATTTTGATAGTAACAGTGAACAAAATATTGTTTCATGGTGAAAACAGTAAGATTCTGCACTTGGCAAGAAAAAGATACAAATTAAGTATATAGTTTGGCAATAGTTATGAGAAAGATCTGAATGTCTTGTTAGACCACAGATTAACCATGAACTAGCAATGTACTTCAATCACCAAACGAGTTTGGGTCTGCATCATATTTTGGGATCAAGATAACAGGAAATGATAATACCACACCCCACTCTCTTGCTCTGCTCAGACTGTACCTGGAATAGTGTGTCCAATATTGGTCACAATACAAAAATGACACTTTAGAATTGGAAAGAGTGCACAGAATAGCAATAGGCGAACCCTTAGGTGAGATAGAGGGGGGGTTAGAAATGTGATGATTGAATGAATGGATGGATGCATGGATGAATATAATAAGGAACTTGGAGGCTAAATCCTATGCAAAGTAACTGAAGGTATCTGGTACAATGAGGGAAAAAATTATTTGATCCTCTGCTGATTTTGTACGTTTGACCACTGACAAAGAAATGATCAGTCTGAAATTTTAATGGTAGGTTTATTTTAACAGTAAGAGACAGAATAACAAAAAAAAAATCCAAAAAAACACATTTCAAAAAAAGTATAAATTGATTTGCATTTTAATGAGTGAAATAAGTATTTGATACCCTATCAATCAGCAAGATTTCTGGCTCCCAGGTGTCTTTTTTACAAGTAACGAGGTGAGATTAGAGGCGCTCTCTTTAAAGGGAGTGCTCTTAATCTCAGCTTGTTACCTGTATAAAAGACACCTGTCCACAGAAGCAATCAATCAATCAATCAGATTCCAAACTCTCCACCATGGCCGAGACCAAAGAACTGTCCAAGGATGTCAAGGACAAGATTGTAGACCTACACAAGGCTGGAATGGGCTACAAGACTATCGCCAAGCAGCTTGATGAGAAGGTGACAAAAGTTGGTGCGATTATTTGCAAATGGAAGAAACACAAAATGACTGTCAGTGTCCCTTGGTCTGAGGCTCCATGCAAGATCTCATCTCGTGGAGTTTCAATGATCATGAGAACAGCAAAAAATCAGCCCAGAACTACACGGGAGGATCTTGTCAATAATCTCAAGGCAGCTGGGACCATAGTCACCAAGAAAACAATTGGTAACACACTATGCCGAGGACTGAAATCCTGCAGCGCCCGCAAGGTCTGCCTGCTCAAGAAAGCACATGTACAGGCCCGTCTGAAATTTGCCAATGAACATATGAATGATTCAGAGAAGAACTGGCTGAAAGTGTTGTGGTCAGATGAGACCAAAATCAAGCTCTTTGGCATCAACTCAACTTGCCATGTTTGGAGGAGAAATACTGCCTATGACCCTAAGAACACTATCCCCACCATCAAACATGGAGGTGGAAACATGCTTTGTGGGTGTTTTTCTGCTAAGGGGACAGGACAACTTCACCACATCAAAGGGACGATGGATGGGGCCATGTACTATTAAACCTTGAGTGAGAACCTCCTTCCCTCAGCCAGAGCATTGTAAATGGGTCATGGATGGGTATTTCAGCATGGCAATGACCCAAAACACATGGCAAAGCCAACAAAGGAGTAGCTCAAGAAGAAGCACATTAAGGTCCTGGAGTCGCCTAGTCAGTCTCCAGACCTTAATCCTATAGGAAATCTGTGGAGGGAGCTGAAGGTTAGAGCTGCCAAACATGAGCCTTGAAAACTTAATGACTTGGAAAGGATCTGCAAAGGGGAATGGGACAAAATCCCTCTTGAGATGTGTGCAAACCTGGTGGCCAACTACAAGAAACGTCTGATCTCTGTGATTGCCAACAAGGGTTTTGCCGCCGAATACTAAGTCATGTTTTGCAAAGGGGTCAAATACTTATTTCACTCATTAAAATGCAAATCAATTTATAACTTTTTTGAAATGTGTTTTTCTGGATTTTTTGTTGTTATTCTGTCTCTCACTGTTAAAGTAAGCCTACCATTAAATTTATAGACTGATCATTTCTTTGTCAGTGGGCAAACATACAAAATCAGCAGGAGATCAAATAATTTTTCCCTCACTTTATCCTTATCTTCTTTATCATAAAGAAGAGAAGGTTAAGGGGAGGTAAGTGTTTTGCCAGGTGTTAGAGCAGTGATCAAGTGCATAGACAATTGGTTCTTTCGGATCCAGAGATAATGGTCACACCAGTGATTTTAAGCTTTATAATTAACTCAAGCAAACAGATTTAAAAACATAACAAAAAAACCCAGATACCAAGCAGATACCCACATTTCTTACAAGCTGTGAGGAGCTCATTAATAAGGACAGCAGAGATATCCCAGGGTGGCCAATTCCACAGTACCCACAGTACTAGGTTCTGTGCAGAAGTTCCCCACAAACAACAACAACCCTAAAGTTTTTATCAAAATCTTGAACATTTATTTTGTGGCCCTGCCGTGGTCATAATAATAAAAGACCCGACCTTGAGTGGCACATGATTTGTGGTTGGAAGACTAGTAAGAAAAGCCTTGCAACTACAGACTCCTTCTCCTTTATTCAGTGAACAAGACTTTAAAAAGGAAGTTAGCTCAGAATGAATTCTAAACTTCTAGATTTTTCTTAATATGAAGGTGAAATCAAAGTATGTCACTAAACTCCTTAAAATAACAATGATCTTTGACATTGCCACTACAACAAATAGCAATCTTTCAATACATGAAGGAATGTCCCAGGAACAGGGTGTGAATTTATTTTCAATAGCATCAAAGGACAAAAATGAGTATTACAAGCTTTATAGACAGAATTCCTGACTGTGAGAGCTATTAAGCTATGAGACAGACTGCCTCCTAATGTAATGAGTCCTCTATCACTTTTAGAGCAGTTTAGAGAAGACTAGACAGGTATTTATTGGCATGGCATGAATATCCCTGCCCTGGCGGAAGAATTGGAGAGAAGACCTCCATAGTTGCTTCCAACTTTATTTGGGGTCCCATATTTGGGATAGACCAGGTTGCCCTGATGATAGACCGGTCTCACCGGAAAACACTTCCAACCTTATGTTTCTGCGATCAAACTTTGAGGACCAGAAGTGCATACTAACACTACCCAACATTAAAAAAAAAAACCAACCCAACACCAAGCCAAATAAAATACTGTGATTTTTCTTTCTTTCTGCCCTCCTCGTTAAATCCAGAAATCCTGATGTGTAAATTTCTATTTTATTCCCTATTTTTGCTAAGCAATATCTATAAACAATGCAGCTGTTTAGCATTTGTTGTGGATACTAAAACTTTTAAATATCTTTCCACTTGTCATGGCAAAAAGATCCAAACATTCTGCAATAAGAGTTTTTCTTCTTTCTTTTTTTCTTTCTTTCTTTCTCTTTCTTTCTTTTTCCTTCCTTCCTTCCTTCCTTCCTCCCTCCCTCCCTCCCCTCCCTTTTTCTGCCAGGCTTAGCAAATTGAATCAGATACAAGAAAACAGATAGATAATACAACTGTGGTGGAACTTACAGCAAATTTTTAAAAAAAGGATTATATTTCTCCCACAGTTGTTCCTTCTAGGTATTGTACAAGACCTAGACGTAAAAGAAACAAATCTGATGCTTTATTGTTTAACTGCTGCTCGTTTGTTGATAGCCCAGAATTGGAAGAGTCCAATTTTGCCTACAATGGGAGACTGGAGATTGAAAGTTTCCTATCTTGCTGAAATGGCAAAGATTTCGGCTTTTTTGAAGAGCCACTCGAATGATCAATTTTTATCAATATGGAGAAGATGGGTTGTTTATATTCAGAAGAAACATGGTGTGGTAGAATATAATTTAGGTTTCTAGATTTTTTGTATTTTAATTGTGGAAGTATAATGTGGTAGAATAGAATTTAGGTTTTTTAGACTTTTCTTTATGATTTTGTTTACTTTTTTTATTTTCTTGTGTATTAAGATAGATTGCGGAGTTAGAGATATTAGTATATGTTTACTTTTATATGAATATTATCCTCGGATCTGGTTTGGGAAGTCGGGGGTGGTGGTGGGGGGCTTATAATTCCTATTGTGTTTACTTATGTTTAATTGTTTTTTATTGTAAAACAATAAAACTTTTTTGGAAAAAAAAAAAGAAAACAGATAGATAAAAAACAAGGAAGTTGTTTAAATAGTTGCTTGATAACAAAGGTAGGATCTATTTATACTGAAATAATATTCAAATTCATTTCTCTGGATTTTGCAATACAAAAAAGAAAGAAGAAAATAACAGCTTTTGTCTGTTATTTTGGTAATGGACTGATCTGCTATCATGTTTTTTTAATCTTGTGCGATTTTGCTTTGACATCTTTTATAACAACACTGTATAAAGTGAACCACTTCTTGAAATTCCCGGCCACTTCTCCTGCTACTCTCTAAATTTCTGTTTTATTTTTCTCTCACTGAACCATATATCGTGCCAAATTTCTATATTAACTGCAAGTTAAGTGTGCTGGCCAGGAAATCAAAGCAAAGAAGACGTGTCATGGGCATCCACAGAAGGCAGAAAATTAGAATGTCGTGATTCATGGTATCATTGGATATAATTTGTGCAATTGACACATTACATGCCAGTTATGACATGACATGACCAATAAACTATATGACTTGTTTAATTTGGTCAATAACATCCTTACACACATGACATCATTGTGGCATCTACCAGATACCTATGAAAGACGTTATCAAGTTGTAAACTGTGTACACTTATGTTATTACACACACCTCTCCCACTTTAACAAATCAGCAGGTTTCAATAAAAGGCTGAACAGAAAAAAATGGACCATTTTAGCTTATTTCAATGGAAGGGGGGGACATTTGAGGGAGCAAGAGCAGTATACCTCAAAGAAGATCTATGTTCTCCATTTACACACTTAAAGCTAGCTAATTCTCCTCTCCAAACAAGTAAAAATCATACCACAGAAAAGTCATTTTGATATTCAGATTTGGCAGTGTGACATCAGAAGCACAAATGGTAAAGCAGCTTGCCTGTCATGGTTACCCTGCTTTATAGGATCTGTAGCCAGAAACAGTAATGCAAGTTCATGATTCTAAGTGTGTAATAACTCCTTCTTATGTTGGCATACATACGCATGAAATTATTCATTTAACAAATGCACTAAATTACCTTGCTTTATTTTAATATCAGCAATATGGAGCCATTTTTGTTGATTCTACAATCTGTTATTTCCAGGTAGATACATTATTAATTTAAATATCCACAACCTGCAACCGATCATTTACTTTCAGAAAATTGAAATACAAGAATCTTATATGCGATATTGTTATTTACAGTAGAAAAAAATAAATGCATTTCTATTTTATACAACGTAAATGCGACTATGTAATACAAAATGTTTCCTTATTCTTAAGGATTGTAATAGTGATCAGTTGGAAAAAGCAAATAAAATAGTATTTGGATTTTCACTATATGCTTATAAAATTGGAGGTTATAAAATTGAAGGTTCTGTTGAAAATATGCATAATGCATTAATACAAATTGGAATATTGTTCATTAAGGTTTGATATTTCTTTGGGAAAGCACATGTAACTACAGTGAATTAGTTAATGTCTTTAGAATTCATTCCCATCCTATGTGGGTAACTATCTCTTTAAATAATTTAAATCCTCTCCATCAACTACAAAGCTGTTTTGAAGCCATTTAGCTTTGTTCTTTACATGTGTTCTAATTAAGAAATGACCTTGACATCACACACAGAGAAATCCTGGATTATTTCCTACAGCAATATCTACCAAGTGGGGGGAGGAGAGAAGAAAAGAATTAGAAGTGGGGAAGCACACCCTGTATTTGTTTCTAGAAAGGAATTGAGCAACTTTTTGGTTGGTTGAATGCTAAAGTAATTCCACTGCATCGTGTGTTTTTTTCCCCCTGGTTGTTGTAGAATGTCACAGGGCGGGTTAGTGTGACCTTGAGCTGCATCAGCAGCACAGCAAGGGTCGAGATGCCTGCAGGCGCCCTTGTGCTGGATTTGCAAGACAAAAACCTTCAAATTGGCTGAAGGACATCTTAAATCTCTTCAAAGGGTTTATGAACTAATCTGGGCTGTTCATAGCCGGATCTGTGCTAGTGTGAGAGGTAAAATTAAAAACAAGGTCTTTGACAGGATGCTATTTCATTTTAACCCTTGTAATGCAAAAGGAAACATATCTTGGGCATTTAAAACAAACAATTTAATAACTAACTGGAAAATACATAGCTGAAACACTGAAGCAATGTCTTTCATAAAGGATGATATAAGCAAACATTTGGAAAAGAAGAATATTTGCTATTGACATCAAATAGGAAGCAGCTTCATAGCACATTTTGTTTCCTTATTCTGAAACCAAATTTATGTCATTCTACTTTGCTTTTTTTTTTCTACAGTGCCACAAAAGCTGTTCTAAGGTCAAGTAAAATTATAGTTCAGCATTTTATTTGTAAATCAGCTTGCCTGAAATACCGCAATTACATAGAACATTGAATTTTAAAATGCTAAGACATAACTAGGAATCATTTTTCAGGAAGCATAATATCTGCGCTCTGCTTTTTCTTACTAGTTTTAACCACATCAGCATCCCCTTTACTAATTTTACTTTGATAATTTCAATGATACAATAAACATTGGTATCAGTAACTTGTATTTGATATAAAAAAGCATGTTTTAAAAGTGACTGTAAAATGTAATATATTATCCGGGGGGAAAAAATCAGAATATAACACTGTATTATCTCCTTTCCAAAAAAACGATAAAGGCAGAACCAATATTTATTCATATTATCTCTCTCTCTCTCTCCCTCCACAGATGCTTTTTCACCTAATTTCAATTAAATGGACTTTTCTCCCCAGTTAATAATCTTACAAGTTCTATACTTTGTTTAGCATATTTGGTCTAAATGAATACAGAGAATTTTTCTGTCAACTGATTGAGGATCATGATTTTCCAGAATAAGCAGCCACCAAATATGTAAGACTGCAGGCAGGCATTCACCTTCTGCACATGAAGAGTGACAAGAGAAGCACAAAGTTCTGCAGAAAATTCTCATATTTTTTTGTATAAATAGGATACGCTGTAATAACTTATTTGTATTCTGTTGTATCCTTGAAGACTACGATATCAGAATCAACATTAAGGTAAATGGAAAACAATTTATAGAGCGATTTTCTGGTATTATGGTTGTAATAAATTATTTGAATTTGAACAGCCATGTTTGTTTTTAAGACTGCTGGGAGTAGCTGAGGCCTTTCAATAAATTAAGGCTGATCCTATACATTGTTCTATGTGTATTCTGTATAATGAATTAGATCTCATACACTGAATGTTGGAAAGTTACACTTCAAGAATTTCCAACATTAAAAGATTTGGCATGGTCTTTCCTAGCAGGTGGACTTCTAAAAAAAGGGGATCCTATGATTTTGTTTCTGGTGGAAGCAAGGTAAGGGAAAAGCTGACTAACAGCAACAGGGTTGGATATTGAAAATCTGGACAGCAAGTCTAGGATCAGTGAAGCCAGTTAGTCTAGAAATTTTTTTAAGTTCACAGATAGATCCAGGCTGTGTAAACTCTGTGTGTAGGCACATGCACACATGCATATTTGACTTCTTCAGAAATATTTATTCCTTCTTTTTCTTTTCAACTTTCTTCTTAACTATGTAAAGATTTAATATTCTTAATGAACCAGTGGTTTTATTTTGAAAAGAATATAAATTGCAGCACGTGTTCCTACTACATCAGGATCCTAAAGGAATGTGACTGTCTTTTGCCTTCTTTTTTAGAAATTATTGTGAAAAGATTCTTCTGAAGAGGCTCGTAGCAACATGTCTAGTTAGCTTTCTACCAGGTATAATGAAGATGGTTCATCCATACCTATTACATATGAACATGCAAGACAATTGGAATTCCAATACAGAACCAAAGTATGACAGCTATTAAAGGAAAAGGGAAATGTGTGAAACAGCATGCATAGAATGTGTCTTCCTTGATACATCTGGAAGAGAAAATCATTCACATTCTGTGAATTGTTATGTTAATAATAAATGTGATCTGGTAGTTATGTTCACATCGCTTGGTGAAATTTTGCTTATAAGTAATCCTTGATTTATGACTGATCATTTAATGATGATCCAAGTTGAAAACATGCTTTACAACTCCTAAAGCACTTCTGGCCATCGTTGCAGTGCCCCCATGGTCACATGACCATATATCAGGTGCTTGGAATGAATGGATTCACATTTACAACCTTTTGCAATGCCCTGTGATTGTGTGACTGCAATTCGTGACATTTTTGCTGGTTTCCATTGTTTTTTTGCTGATTTCCAGCAAAAAATGTCCATTCGGGAAGATGGATTTGCTTAATAACCATGTGATACTCTTAATGACCACCACAAAATGATTTAAAAATAAGTCTGGTCTTTTCAATTGCTCATAAGTCAAGGACTACCTGTATTCATCCAACATTCTGGGTTTATACCATATAATACATCATTAATTAAACCGGAAGCTGGGTTTGAATACACTGAGTCACAAACGCTTCAGTACAGTGTAATCTAATGTACCATCAGAATTCCTCCAAGGAAACATAAAATAAGGAGCTGACTGCAGGCTAACTGAAATAAGCAAGAGCAATAGGGTGTTGGTACATGAGCATCAACCATGAGTTATCTTCCTGATGTTAAATATGTAATGTAACAGCCTTTCCCAATCTAGGGAATTTTAGAAATATGTAGTCAGCTCCTAAATTTCCCAGCCTGCATGGCCACTACTAGAATTATAGGAATTGAAATCCACATATTTAGAGGATACCCAGTTCAGGACAGTTACAATATATATACAATGAAAGCTTCACTCTTTCTGACACATAATACACCAGTTATAAAAAGCAAAAGAATTTTATAGTTAAAAGCAGTTTTTCACCCTCAAGCATACAATAATGACATAATGAGATGTAATTTGATTCCTGCTGATATTCAGAAGTGAGGCTTGAAGCAAATTTGCAGAGAAGAGTTTGTTTATAGCCCTCTAATGTACAAGAGTTCTAACACGCTGGATTGCTATGGATATGTATCCACTTTGCAAAATATGATCAAAACTTGGAAGTATACCTGAGCAGATTTATATAATATTATTATTTGGAGTGCAATGTAGACTAGCTTCCTCGTGGTGCAGCCCGGGCAATGTGATTTTGTCATGGCTAAATAATTTACATGTTCTGGCTGCTGGACCTCACAAGGATATCCCAGCAAAAAGAAGCTGCATGAATACTGAAAATATTACCATGTTGCAGGGTTACAAAAAACTTGTCAATTCCAACAATGATTTGAAATGTTTTGGGGCCCAAACTGTGGTTATGAACATGTTTATCCATAGTTAACTATGAGTTCTTCAATTATTCCAATTTTCCTGATTCATACAACACACTGATCCTATCAATGTGGGGATTCACTTGGAATGGCTCTGTACAACATGCTAAACCAGTGTTTCTCAACCTTGACAATTTTAAGGCATGTGGACTTCAACTCCCAGATTGCTGGCTGTGGAATTCTGGGAGTTGAAGTCCACATGCCTTAAAATTGTCAAGGTTGAGAAACACTGCGCTAAACTAAATGTGGTTAATTAGTTTGTGGCTGAGTTTGTGGCTGAGTATGTTCTGTGAATCTACACAATTAAACAAAATTCATGGTGTCTGAGTACACAATCTAATGATATAGGACTTTTTGACCTAGCATTCATTTTGATTCCTTTTATTGCTTACTGTCAGAATAGCTTTTACTCAACTGAAAATAGCAGTGACTATGTTTATTCTTAGAACGTACAGATCTGGCTATAGTGATACATGCCTTACTTACACAATAGGGGATTATTGCAATGTAGACTACAATGATAGTCAATACACACTAGCCTACTACGTTTTAGCTTATCCTGTAGCACAAGCCCAATCAATGTAGCTAATCTGCAGCTCATAATATATTATGAAGCCAGAAAATTGGATTAAATGTATTGGGTTAACTATCACTAAGTATGTTATAAACATTGTGGCTAGGATTTTCATATAAAATACATGTACTAATTCCTTAGAGATAGTTGTGTTTCCAACTTATTTCAAGATACTACTGAAAAGTCTCATGATGAGCTTTGACATAGTTATTACATAAAAGTAGAATTAAAAAATAATCTTATCCCAGATAAGCCTGCCTCTGCTTTTGATCTTTAGATGTCTTGCCATTCTTATTGGAAATATGCATGCTTACATCTGACTCTTTAATACAGTTTGACTTCTTTTCTCAGGTTTCACTGTAGCTTGAAAAAGAGTGGGTCTTTAATAAGAGGGATACCTGGCCTCTTACATTGAACGCATTGAGTCCCATGCCCCAAAGTTGTTAAATACGAAGATTCCGCTTCTTCTTTATGCTGACGATGCGGTCCTTCTATCACAATCAAGGCTCGGTCTAAAAAGATTACTTTCTGCATTTGAGTCCTACTGTGCTGAGAACCATTTGTCTATTAATTATGACAAATCCAAAGTATTGGTGCCCGGAAATCATACAACTGGGCTATATCAATGGTAATGTTGTTAGGCAGGTTTTCCATTTTAAGTATTTAGTATTCAATTTCAGAGTACTGGTGCTTGGACTAAACATCGAACCCAGGTGCTGAATTCGGCCTCCTGTAGCCATCAGCAGATTATAAGATTCTTTTTTACCCAAGGAGGCCAGTTTATTCCTTCTGCTCTGTGTATATATAAAGCCAAAACCCTGGCCCAAACTCTTTATGGAATTCCCATATGGATACGAGGCTTCAAGGATTGTATTGAAAGAACCCAGGCTGTTTTTCTTAGGAAACTTTGGGTCTTCCTCCCTGTGTTGGATTTGCTTCGATGTACCTGGAACTGGGCATTCGTTCAGTCGAATGCATGGCGTGGATTAACACCTTCAAATGGTGGTTTCGGGTGCTCTTTTGGGCAGTCCCTGGTAGCTACCTCTCCCTGGTGTTTGCTGACTCTCATACCTCTCGTTGGGAGAGGGAGCTGACGAAGAAACTCCACTTGCTAGGTTTTACAGGGGATGCTCTGGGAGATTATGGTCTCAAGGACGCCCAGTTTAGGATAGTCCAACGGCTTGTGGACATAGATTTGCAATATTTAAGAGCCAGAGCCAACAAAACCTGCTCCCCTTTGATCTTCAGCCATTCTAATAATTATGGATTGAGGATGGCTTCATATTTCTATACTCTAACCATCCCCAAGTATAGAAGAGTCTTTTCTCTAGCCCGTTTCAATGTCTTGCCCTCAGCACTACTCGACGGGCGATTCAAGAGGCTCCTGTTTAGTGAGCGACTATGCCCCTGTGATAGGGCTGAAGTTGAAACTGTGGAGCATGTCTTATCATACTGCCCTATGTATAACACAGGCAGAATTAAATTATTGTCTCTCCTTGGAATTGATCCCTCTGGTTCTAATGTTAGTAATTTGGTCTTATATTGTTTAGGGGATGGGGATGGCTCCTCCTATATTACTTCTCAGGTTTCTAAATTTCTTTTAAGAGCTGTAACTATTAGAGGAGAACGTTGTAATTCCCTTTAGCCAAGGCTTCTGCTGTTTAATTGTTTATGATCATATTTTTCTTGTGTTTTCTTTTGTTGCACTTGCATTTTGGTCTGTGACTGCAAAATAAAAATTATTATTATTATAAGAGGGATGCTAACTTGTTCAGTGTCTAAAATATTTCTGGACTATTTTTGAAGTATGACAAACACAATCCCCCCAAAATATGCTTAGAAAGACCATAGAAATACATGGTCTATATTTTTGGAACTCCATTTCAAGAAAGACTCAATTCCCATCTTTTATTAAACATACTTTTAAAAATACTTTGTTTTACAAATTATATTTTATTCTTGGCTTCTCCTTTTGCCTTCTCACTCATGATAAAATGAAAAGGATTAAACACAATTTAATTTAACCTGTAATAAAACACCTATATTGGAAGGTTTGATTTTGATTAACTAAATGTATTTTAACTTTTTAAATACATTACCTAGTTTGCTAATATAATATATAAAGAACAATAGCCTTTGTTTCCACTATATTTTTACATGCAACCTGAGCAATGCGAAGATTTGAACTGATTAACAAGAATAGCAGTGATTTGCTGGGATAGACAAGACAGCTTATAGCCCTGGAAAGCTACTACGCAAAGAGTATATTGAGATATAACCAGCAAAGGAGGTCACAGCTAAAATGCCACTGCACTGCAGCAATTCCCGGTTGTTGAATCAACCTCTAAGTTTATATTAAAGCCCTTATAATTCTACTTGAACTAAATGAAGCCACCATGAATAATACAGGGAGCAGAAAAAGCAAGAAGTCAAATCTGATTTCCAGTTTCCTAGTAATTATATTAGACTAACTATGATCAAAGACTAGCTGCCTTAAGAAATTGATTGGAAGGGATCAAAGATGTACAACTTTGCAGTGCATCAATTTGTGAATTAAAAACCTTCTTAATGTATGCAATAAGCTAAGCAAACCCACAGATCACTGACATGCATCCTAGGAAATGCCTTATAGAACCACCAATTATTCTGTTTTCAGTAATGGCAAGAACTTGCTTAATTTCAGCATTTGATATCAGAGACAATCTACAAAGGAACAAGCAAAATTTCTTAAACTGGTGGTGGTGATTCAGTTAGCCAGAAATTGTCTAGTTCAGTTGGCTAGAAAACCAGTTGTATCAATCATGGAATACTGTAATCAGAAGTTTTTCCATAGCTTGCACTGCTTTATGATTTTTTCTCCTTTTTTCCTAAATGTCTACATTCAAGTTACATTAGATAGCTTCATCTATGAAAAACCCGTTAACAGAACACTAGTGCCTTAGCTGAATTATGCCTCTATTCTCAGACAACTGCTATAGCAATAGCACTTAGATTTATATTTTGCCCCATAGTGCTTTACAGCACTCGCTGAGTGGTTTACAATGTCAGCATATTGTCTCCAACTGTCTGAGTACTCATTTTATCGACCTAGGAAGGATGGAAGGCCGAGTCAACTTTGAGTCCTGTGGGCAGAGTTTGCCTGCACTACTGCATTCTAACCACTGTGCCACCAGGACTCCACTATTCAGAAAAATGGCACTTTTATGGCTCTTACTATGGTTACTGGTAATGAATTAATAGGTTAACCTTCCATTCCGTATTAATGGAAAACATTCTATAATTCAAGTATTTTCAGTTTATGATATTCTTTAAATAAAGACAATTAAACTTTCTTTCTCACAAAATTCAAATATTTCTTTCTCAGTGACCAGCTTAAGAACAAAAACTTGAGGCTCCTACCCTGGTATAAAAATGCATTGCACTCTCAATTTTTTTTCTTGAAAGAATAACAAAGTGATAATCAGAATTTTGTCATGTAATCATAAAGAAGGATGGGCTCACATGGACTGGCAGCGGCTTAGAAAACAGTAAACAGAGTAGGAATAGATGAAAATATTTGTAGCTCAGGAATGAGCATCCTAGGTGGTTTTCTTGTGAATGTTTTATTACCAAATTAGGTAATTTCATCAGTGCTAGTTGGAGTGGGGTTTGCTCTCATTTAATATTCTAATGACTTGCCCTGTTGGTGAAAGTGGTCTTGGTGATTTCTTGATTAGGCTGTTGTTTACTGTTAGCATGTTTGTCTGAGGTGGTTGTTCCTTGTTTGGGGTATTGCTTATTTCTTGGTGGTAGGTGTGATGTTAATCACTGCTCAATTGTATGTTGATTGCTGGTGAGGAGGTCTTTGGATTACTTTGCTGGCTTTTTTATTCTCTTTTATTCTTTATGTAGTCGGTGTATATCTCTATGTGCCTATTGATGGCCAATCTGTCTGATTGCAGGCTTCCAGGAATTCTCTAGCATTTTTGGACTTGGCTTAGTCTAGGATGCTCACAGATTTCCAGTTGAAATTATACTTAAGTCAATCCATGTGTTATGAAATTAAGGAGTTTTCATCGTATCTTTTGACTGCTAGTCAGTGTTTATGGATGTATGCGGTTAGTCTTCTCCCTGTCTGTCCTAACATTCTTCTTAGCCATTTTTTCTATTAAGTTGCTGGTATCTAGCAATGTAGAATAGGCTACAACTCCATAATTTTTGTGATCCTTGGTTGAAAAGTAACAGAGCAATGAGGCAATTTTAAGTTCCCATTGTTTCAGTGACATTCTATTGTGCTGAAACATGGAAAACTCCATAAAGACTAGGCAGCAGACATGGCTGTAAAGCCTTTCCTCAACTTGGTGTTTTGCACCAATCATATCCTTTCCTGAATAGGGAGCTTTTCCGCTCAGTCATTCATGCCTGAGATAGGATAGATATTGTCGCCCTTTCTAGATGAACCAGATAGGAAATACAACCAAATGAATTAATTCTACTTCATTAGAATTAATACTACATTAGCAGAATCTGAAAATAAAATTCTGCCCCAGTCTCCTTCATAACCTGGAAATTAGGGAGGGTCTCTTCTGAGTCTTTTTCCCCACACACTATCCAGCTGTGAACTATGCTGTGTCTTCCTGACTGTTCCATTGGGAGTATGTTTTCCAAGGTCATTCCCACATACCATTACAAATATAGAAAAATTTTAGGGGACAAAAAATATAGTATCAAATGACATAATAGTTAGTTCATACTCTGAACTAAAAATAAATTCATTTACTAGACTCATTTATTTATTCCATCTATTTCTTCTCTAATTTTATCACATAAAACATTATAAAATAGAATAGTTACCTGCAAAAGTGGACAGTGCGTTATCACGGCTGAGTTTAAATAGGAATTGGATCTTCCCAGACTTAGTTTAACATCCTAAGCATTACACTGCAGTGTAATATTCTTCAACAGCAATATTACTTTTATTTTGCTAGCAAATGAGTTAAAGCAGGAGTCTCCAACCCCCTATCTGCAGCTGTACCAAGCTGCAGCCTACTGGAACCGGGCCACACAAGTGGCAGGCAAGCACACGAGAGCACAAAGCTGCACTTGCGCAAGCAGTGCATGCATGCAAAACCGTCCCTTCTCTCCCACCCACTGCAGCTATGCAGTCACTACCAGTCTGCAGAGCCAGAAAGGTTGGGTACCATCGGGTTAAAGGACAAAAGAAAGCCATACTTTTTCTTGAACTAGATATATATTTATTTAACATATTCTATCCACATAAAGAGTAATAGTAGTTGTTCATTGCTATTCTACTTTCTCTCTTAGACATCTCTTTGGTAAAGATAAAGGTTTCTCTTGTCCAGTCATTTCTGACCCTTAGAGGCGATGCTCATCTCCGTTTCTTAGCCGAGGGAGCCAGCCTTGTTCTAAAACATTTTCCATGTGACCATCTTGACTATACGCCAAGGCACACAGTACGCTGTTACTTTCCCATCGAAGTGGTACCTATTTATCTGATTGCATTTGCTTTAGAACTGCTAGGTGGGCAGGAGCTGGAGCAAGTAATGGAAGCAGACCCTGTTGAGGAATGCTCAGGAATCGAACCTAGGTGGTCAGCTTTGCAGCTGATAAGCTCAGTGTCTGATTAATTTTCTATTTAAAATCATACTTGGCTTTTCTTTCAGGGATCTAACAATTACTCAAATGGTAAATTATTTTTGTAGCTAATATTCTGTGATTCTGCAGATGAGTCTTTTTTAAATTTTAGACTTTAACATTCAAAGCGTAACCATTCTGAGTATGCCCTTTCTTATTATTTTTCTAAAGTTCTATCTTTGAATTACTTTATTCACTGCATTTATCTAATCCTTCAATTTTCTGGTCTATCACTATGTACTTTCACCCTTATTTAGTTCAGAAACTTCTAGCATTTTAATATAAAGCTCTATATATGGCATTTCTCTTTAAATAATTCTTCCCTTCAGGCATTTTGGCCTTCCTGCTGACAATTATGTTCAACTCTATGTTCATGGCTTACTTTATCCTGTAACATATAAATATATAAAATATTTTTATATTTTATAAAGACTCAGATATGAGTCTTCTTGTCCATAACTCATGTGGTTTATGTTTAAAAGCTGTTTTGTCACAGTTAAACTAAGTTCTAGTAATCCCATTCTATTTTAAACATAACACATTCTGCTCTATTAACAGGCATAATAAGCACAGAAGCATGTACAATAACCACATAATGTGAACAGCCTATAATAACAATAAAGTTAATGTAATTATATCCAAATAGCATTTTTGAAATGACACAAATGGTCTGTCCATTTTTCAAATAATGTAAACTTTTAAGTAATCAATGCCTCATCATTGTTTAACTCATCCTTTAATTTTGCATTTGCAAGTACATGTTGTAAGTTAAATACATACTTTAAACTTAAATAATACAAAGTGTATTTATCATAGTGAGCTAGAATATTCTGCCTATATGCTTCTCTCTCTTTTTCTCCCTTTCTCTCTTGTCTGGCAAAAGCTGCTTTATTGATAGCCTCTTCTCTATGTTGAAGCAGAAACTATGAATGTAGAATAGCTACCCCAACCTTTCCGGCTGTGTGAACTGGCAGTGGCAGCAGGAGAGAGGGAGGTTTCACACGCGCACCTGCTCCTTGTGCAAATGGAGCTTTGCACACTCACGCACTCACTTGCCACTTGCATGGCCCCAGTTTCCAATGGGCTGCGGCCCAGTACCAAGTCACAGATCAGGGGTTGGAGAACCCTGATCTAGAGGAACCAGAAGTTATGGGCTTTTTCCACTAGGAGAATAAAACCTCATCTAGAGTTAATATGGGAGCCAACAATGAGACTGACATTTCTGGGATTCAGTCTCATTCAATTACTTACAACTTCAGCATACAGATTAAGAATATGAACTTCATATGCTGTTCAGCTCAGTATGAAGATGTATTTTCAGTATGCTGATGGTGACCAACCAATAAATACCTTCTCTAATAATGAAGTTTCATATAGATGTTAAACCATAATGGGAAGAAAACCAACATCTATGGCACTCCATAAAAAAGCTGTCAATGGCTTGAGAATTTACTCATTACCAAGTAAAACTGCCCACTCAAGAAAAAGTATAACTACTACAGAATACAAGCCCCAAATTCCAAGGCATCTAACACTGTCTACATCTTAAGCCCTGCTAGTAAGGGGGGGGCATATCTCTTATCTAAGCTTCAAGAAAAGATAATCCACAAGATTGATTAATGCAGTTTCTGTCTTATATGCAGTTCTGAAACTCTCTAGAAGGGAATAACATAATCTGCTTCATCCATAAAATCATGTTACAGTAATCCACACACACTTCCTCAGAGTTCATACAAGCAATTCCTAGATAATATTCACAAGACACTGCCCTAGTCCCAAGATGTAGCTTAGCATGAAAATAATTGAATTAGCATATGGAAATAACTGCATTTTGGAATGTAGTGTGAAGGCTTTGGGAAAATAATGGCAAACATTCCAAAAATAAGTTATTTTTTAAGAGTACTTTTTTTTGCTTGATTCTCCTTCCCTCCAAAATGAGAATAGAAAAAATGATTGAGCTAATATTGTATGTTTAAATAATACTTGCTAAGAAATATATATATCAATCAAATTCAGAAATACATAAATGAATGAATAAATGTCCTTGCCTCAGGCAAATTTCAATTTTAAGAAGCCCATGAAAATGGCAAATCATTAAGGATAAAAGTACATAATTTATAACACTTTATAATTCTATGTGCTATGCATGTTTTGTAGCAAGCTTTTTTAAAAAATAGAAAAAGTTAGCAAACAGAAAAAATGATTATTTTCAATAAAAAATATTTATATAAACAAAACAACCTATGTTATTACAATGCTAATGTCAGCTACAAAATCATTAAAAACTAATTTTGCATATTACCATTACCAGAACTAGTCAGCCAAATCAAGAATAATTTCCAAACTGCTTATTTGTTGATGAAGGTATTTTTCCTGTAAGGTTACCTACAAAAGTTTAGGTATCCTTTCTGAAATTGTATGTAAATAAATTCACAAGTGAACAGATAGTAACACAACTATTTACAGATTTAAACGCATGACTGCAATTTGTATGAAGTTGATTACAGGTCTGAAATCAGCAAATATGGCGGGGCAGAATTCTAAACACTTTTCCAGTTGATTCAGTAGTTTTTTAAATTGCACAATAAAGTTCTTAATAAGCAAAAGAATGTAATTGAGTCATTAGGCTTACATGACAAAAATTCCACATGTGAACAAACGTTCTGAGCCTTCTAACTATTCACATTATAATAGATACCTAATATCAACAATCATGGGTTCATTTAAGGAAAGCCTGAGCATTTGAAAATGAAAGTAATTCACTCTTACAAATCAGATTATAAAAAATCTAAATCCTTTCAACTACCAATTTCACCTTTAAAAAAATCTTGTTAAGAAATAGAAGTTACATACAGTGGTTGAATCAAGGCAAGTTTTGGAAGATTTTTTTTAAAAAAGGTCTGCCAAAATAGTGTAAAACAAAACATTGCAACAGCCTCTTGAAAGTGTAGCTTACATTGATGTAATTGCCCACAATATAGTAAACAATGATGATATGCATGTGAGAGTTATCAGAAGGAAATGTTTTGATTCATCACAAATGTAATTATCTAAAGCATTTAAAAGAAACCCTGATGACCCTGAAATATTTTGGAATGTACTGCTTTGCAATAACGAAACAAAAATTGAATTGCTTGGCCACCACAGAATAAATATTTGGGGAGGGGGGAAGGAAGAACATTTGAAAAAAGAACACCTTGCCAATCATTATGCATAAGGATGTCTTTTTTATTCTTGGGGTTATGTGGCAGTCATTGACACATGCAATATTCTCCAGGTGGGTTGAAGAGCAAATTAAACAAAATCAATCTATCCTATCTGCTAGTGTCTCATAGTCAGTAAAGAAATAGAAAATAAAAAGGGGTTGGATATAGTATCCAGATAACAATCCAAAATATTGTTCCAACTCATCCACTCAGTATTTACAATCAAGATGAAGATATTATAAAGGCATTCATAGATTTGAATATTACTGGAAATCTGTAGAGTTTTCAAATGCACCATGCATTCAAGAAGATCTAAGAACAATTAGTAACTAGAAGTCTACTTCAAAAATGGGCAACCTTTGTAAGCTAAAATAGAAACATCTAGGTTAATTACAGTAAACATTAGAAAGTTGTTATATTTTACAAAATCTTTCCCAGACTGCCCCAATCTTCCAGTTAAGAGAACTTTTGTTCCCAATTCCCAGTATCTGTACTGGAAGAGAATGTTGAAGAGTGACATTCACAGATCTAATGAGTACCTAGGTAAGGGAAGGTTGGTTGTCATTTTATTATCTTCAATACCCCAAAAGCATTACAAGAGAATACAAGAGTTAGAATGAACCTTGATGGTAATTGTTTCTTTCCCAGTTTAGGAATTCTATAACATCCCCAGAATATGCCTCTGATTTAACATCTCCAGGGAAGATAAATCATAATTTCCAATAAATTCAGCAATAGTATTAATCCCATTAATTCAGCAACAGCACTCCCAAACCAGAGACAAATCTCCAGAATAAATGTCTCAGTTGCCTTCTTCAATACCATCATGTATCATCTGTATCATCTAGGACTATATTTTAACTATTTCTGGTAATACGATTTATACTGGATATACCTGCAACACTATTCTACCTCAATCCTGATTACATGCTGCTTCAAGTAACAAGAAAAACATGATTATTTAATGACCAATAAGCAGTTTTGTTGTTGATAATTGGCTGATTGCCAAACCTTTGTTTTAACCTAATGAAAACAAAAACACACCTGATAATGTCAGATTAATAACTATCATGGGATGACGCTATAAAGCGTAAGTTTTGAAAGGATGCCAAATTTTGTATGTTATATTCATGTATATACATGTGCACAATTTACACACACATACACATACACACACACACACACAAACACACATCTAAAGATATGTACCTTCAAAATGTTTTTAAAAATCAAATAAACTTTGATGAAAAAAATCTGTTAGCGCAGAGTCAAAATGTAGGAACTCAAAGAAATAAGCTATTTATTCCATCTCTAAGTGGGAATATCTACCATTCTTATTTGAAATGTATTTGTGTTGAAAGTGAGCCACATATTTAAAGCACACTTCTAGGAAAGCAAGAACAATTCCACTGCTACCAAGTTAAATTCTATTTCTAGTTCTAACTTAATTAGCTTCATACATAATTTATTCCATTTTCTAATGAAAAGTTTCCATGTAGATAGAAAAAGATCTCATATAAATTGATGTATGTACATATGCACTTATCCAGAAATGTGCAGAGTATGATAATGTACTGCATATTTCAAGGCATGGAAAAGTCACCAGCAGTGACATGTTTCACCATATGTGGATGGTATATATGGAAGAATATGGAATATGGAAGAACATGGAAGCAAAATGTCATTCTGTAGCTTTCTGAGAAATAATCAGGATACTAGTTTCTTAATGATTGCCTCCTTTGTGTGCAGATACTTAAACCAAAGCTTAAGCAAAAAAATAATTGCATATGTATAAACTCCTTTCAATCTTTTACTGAATGAAACAAACTTTGTATGGAAGGGGCGTTGTCTTACCTGAACACCTTTTTTCAGCATGATGATGGAGAATCCACGAATGGGTTTACTTCATCTTCCTGCCCAATAGACTAAGTCTTGTCAAAGTGGCCATGCCTCCTGCTGGGCTATTTCCCAGTTCCGACGAAGGCGAAGCAGCCGACGATAGTCAGACGTGTTGGCTTCTCCTACCCCTGACACAGAACCTGACGGACACTGAAGGGGCGGGTGTGGATTCTCCATCATCATGCTGAGAAAAGGCGTTTAGGTAAGATAACGCCCCTTCTCCAGCATGAGGATGGAGAATCTACAAATGGGACATACCAAAGCTACCCTGTCCCTATGGGAGGGAACTAGTCTGGGCCTGTGTCCCACTAGATGACACTACCTGTTGTAGCACCGTCCGGCCAAACGAAGTGTCCGTGGAGGCAAACTTGTCTATCTTGTAATGCCTGATGAATGAGGAAGGCGAAGACCAAGTCACCGCCCTGCAGACCTCTCCAATGGATACTTGTGTCGCCCAAGCCGCTGAAGTTGCAGCACTGTGGGTGGAATGAGCAGTGACACGGCCGGGAACGGGTAAGGAATGTGACTGGTATGCCCTTGCTCCAGCCTCCAGGTTGGAGGACTTATGTTTCTTCTTAGCGGGGGAGCTCGGAGCGCCCTGTGCAGGCTGAGGTGATGAATTGTCTGCCATCCTGACAAGATATCCCAGTGGTGTGCTGGGAGAGATCTCTAGAATAGGAGCAGAGCAGTGGACAGACCGAGTGTCTGAGCACTGGAAAACAGCAAAAGCTCTGGTTAATGCTCCTGATGGCTAACAGTGCCGGATAATGCTCCACAGCGTATCGGCGAGGCCCACGGTGGTGGCAACCAGCTGGTAAATGCCTGCACAGGCTCAAAATTAGTGGCGACCGGTCCCCTCAGGGACTAGGGCCTGTCCACTGAACCTGTGGGATGGCGGCAGTGCCAAAAGGTGTGCCAGCCCTCTTTGTGATCAATACAGGGTCATGCTATGAGGCCTGGACAGCAGTGACAGATTGTCCCCTAGGAGGGAGTTGCAATCCTCACAAACCCCCACGGTTTAACCAGTAAGAATCAGAATCCACAATTTCTGTCAATTAAGGTGGAACATTTGCCAGAATAGAGAATGGAGTATATGCTGCAAACCTCTGTCTCCCTTTGCACAACTCCAACAATGTTAGAAAATCCTAAAGTGGCATCCGCAATGGGGCCTATGGAGCGGAGCTCAAATCCCTGGCCGGTTGATTTCTTGACAAGGGAACAAAGGCCAAGGGACAGACAGTAATGTGTCATCCCCAAAATCCAGAAACCTCCGCTCGATCACCAATTACTGTATAGCCAATCTACCTGAGTTCAGAGCTGACAGCTTGAGGGAAAAAAACAGACGTTCACCCGGTGCCCAAAATGGCGGCCGTGACGAACGCGCTAAAAAGTAACGGACCACTCCAACGGGATCGGCATCAAGAGGCTTGACAGGAGCGGCTAATGAAGTCTGCCGCTCAGCTGGGCAGCTGGAGCCCGTCCGCGCGCAGTGCTACGGCCCGTGCTCGAAGGGGCAGTCCTAACCGGCTGGGAGGCTGCAGCAGGCTTGGAATCCCTGCGGTCCTACGAATAGCTCTCAATCATGACAGGAACTTTTGCTGAATGTCCAAGGTTGAAAAAAGCCAAATTAAAGTTGAGGAAAGGAAAGCTGATCAGATGGGACAGCACTGAGCACAGAGCTAAGACGAAAAAAGGGGGAGAATTCACGAATGGAATCATACAACCTGCCTGGAGCAAACAGAATTGCATCCTGCTGGGCATAAGACTAAGTTGGAACTGGGAAATAGCCCAGTAGGAGACGTGGCAACTTTGACAAGACTTAGTCTATTGGGCAGGAAGATGAAGTAAACTCATTCGTGGATTCTCCATCCTCATGCTGGAGAAGACCTATTATCACAATCTTATTTTAATTTTAGCACATTCAGTATAAAATCCTATATGAGGGTAGTACTAAATTTAAAAATTGTAAAATATATTATACAAATATACCATTTGCAACAGTACTGATATATTTGCAACAGTACTGATATGCAAAACAATTATATTATTCAATGAATTCTTATAGTACAAAATTAGAATTTCAATTAAAAAAATTAAGTTCCTTTCAAACAAACTGACAAAGAATTTGGTCTGCTATTTCAAAGCAAATGTTGCACATTAGAAGAATATTAGTTGATGTCAAATTCATTTTAAATATACTTTAATACTGATAACTATTGATTAATATATCAATAAAATCAATTTTTGAAATATTAATAAAGATAATAAACAATCATTACTAAAAATAATTTCATAATCCTCTCATAATAGTTAAAGAAACTAGTTTTACTTTTCAAGTCTTAAATGAGAAATATACACAATAATCTCTTCTAGACTATTACATACAACACCAATATTACTCAATTAAAAAGAGTTCTGATTTAAAGTGGTTAGTTTTCAATCAACATAAACAAGATTGCATTGGTTTTATAATTGGTTTTGCAATATATATCTTCTGTTCAACCTTAAACTAATACGTGTAATTTAGCAGTTAATAATACCTTGCAGATGAAAACAACACTGTGTGTACTACTTAATTTTATATATATATATTATTTTAAAAAAGCTTTTAAAAGTTATAACAAAATGCCATACAGGTAGTCCTTGATTTACAACAGTCATTTAGTGACCGCTCAAAATTACAACGGCACTGAAAACAGTGACTTATTTTTCACACTTACAACCTCTGTAGCATCCCCATGATCATGTGATCAAAATTCAGATGCTTGGCAACTGGCTCATACTTATGACTGTTGTTATGTCCCAAGCTCATGTGATCTTTGTGACCTTCTGACAAGCAAAATCAATGGCGAAGCCAGATTCACAACAACCGTGTTACTAACTTATCAGTTGCAGTGATTCACTTAACTGTGCAAGAAATGTCGTAAAATGGGGCAAAACTCACCTAACAACTGTCTCACTTAACAACAGAAATTTTGGGCTCAATTGTGGTCATCAGTCGAGGACTACCTGTACATGGGCTTAATTCTGTCAGATGAAAAGGTTCAATAAAAGTAGGTTTGATTAATTACTTGTGTTCAGTTTGCAATCCTACTTCACGCATTCTAAAATTGTCTAAGTGGCCTTAGTGACTGGTTAAAAAAATTGAACTAGAACCATTAATTTAAAAACTTATTCCTGGGAAAAGGGAATGTGTAGTGGCAGTATAGCTACCTGCAAAGGTGAAATTCTTTCACCTGAGGCTTGGAAAGAAGGTAAAGCCTCCGACGAGAAGGAAAACGTGAAATTTGAGCCTCTGCGAGGTCAGAGGCTGAGGGGTGGGGGTTTCCCAACCGCAGCGCTGATCCCAGCACCGCCAAAGGTAAGGAGAAGGAGAACGGAAGCCTCCGTTTCCCTGAGGCTTGGAAGGAAGCCCAAACCCCCGACAGTCAAACTGAAGCAGCACTGATCCCAGCGCTACTTAGATGACTGTAGCAGCAATTAAGAAAGAAGGAGAATTCACCAAAAGATTTGATCTACCTGCCTAAACTGAGAGCCAAGTTGCCATAGCCATCTGGGCTGGAGATCAGGTCAAGACTGGGTGTGTCCTAGTCCAGGACAGGCGTGGTAAGTTTGACTGACCTGATCTAATGGGCAGGAAGACAGAGCAAACCCCTTGGTGGATTCTCCATCTCCTGTGCTGGAGAAAAGACATTCAACATTCTTAACTAAGGAAGAATATACTGAATAAGACAGCACTATATTGGTAGTTCTTGACTTGACCATTTGTTTAGCAACCATTTAAAGTTACAATGGCACTGAAAAAAGTGACATACACCATTTCTTGCACATACGACCACTGCAGCATCCCCAGTTATGTGACCGGAATCTGGGTGTTTGACAAGCATGTATTTACAATGGCTGCAGCATCCCAGAGTCATGTGATTGCGATATGTGACTCCCAGCTGACTTCCAACAAGTAAAGTCAATGGGGCAAGTTGCATTTGCTTAATGACTGCATGATTCACTTAACTGCAGTGATTCGTTTAATAACTATAGCAAAAAATGTAATAAAATCAGGCATGACTTAATGGCCACCTTGCTTAGCAATGGAATTTCTGGTCCCAATCGTGGACTTAAGTCCTGGACTACCTATATGAAACTGCTAACCATGATGATATCAAAGTGCCAAGCCACATAGGGCTTTGTATGTAATGACTAGCACTTTGCATTACACTTAGAATCTTACTGGCAACCAATGCAATGTCTGGAGCATCAATATTACATGATTTTGCTGATTTGCATTTATTTGCCAAAAGACGGGCTACCATATTCTGGTACCATCTGAAATAAAATCAGTCCATATAAAACATATTGTTGTGGTACAACCTAAAATTGCATAAGTAATTGCTGCCAGGGTTTCCTGCTCCATGTACAAAGGCTGCTCTATCCATTGTTTTTACCTGCATAACTAGTAGTCACTGTAAGTGCAGAATGGCTCAACAAATTATGGACCAAGATTTCATTTCACTTTGTCCTTTACTATTTAGTTCTCCACTAGAACTTCACAGCATCTTTATTCTGTACTATTTTTGGATCGTCTTCAAGGCCAGCATCAAGTAGAACATGTTGTAGTATCCAGCCAATAAGTGATCAGGGCATGAGCATAATCCGTTTCTTAAGATGCAGAACTATTAAGCATAGTTCTACTTAATATGCAGAACTATTAAGCATAATGACCCTGATCCATAATCATTAGAGGTAACCAAGAAAGATACCATAATCAATGGTATGGAAAGCTGCAGAGAAATTTAAGAGAATTTAATTTAAGAGGATGCATTTCCATCATTCAGATACCAATAAATGTAATCAAACAGAATGATCAGTGCAGACTCTATCCCATACCTAGGCTAAATCCTGACTAAACAGGATCCAGACAATTTGTATTTGATAGAGTGCTGAAAATCCCATAATCTTCTTAACAGCTGTCCCTAAAAATAAAAGGATGGACACAGTTAAATAGTTATCTAAGCTGGACAGTTCTAGTGTCTCTTCAGCAGGAAGAGCTGAAGATCATCTATTTCAAAACAGTCACTTCACATAGAAGCTGAGTTGATCATGAACGTAGATCACCCTGTCTGATTCCTCAAAATATTTTCCCCAGAATTTGCAAGATGTTTTCCTATCATATGGATAGGAAAATTCGGATTTTATTATTTTTATTGTAAGCCACTTAAAATCACTTTGTTAGGTAGATGGCTGTCTAAATTATCTATTTATTTCTATCTATCTCACTATCTTCTCTGACTCTCTTTTTGGAAATTCCAGATCTGAGCAAATTTGAAAGATTAGATCAATAACTATTGCACAAAAATCTCAAAATGGCTTTGTGGTAGATTTCCTTGAATCTGAACCCTAAAAGAAAGTATATCACTTTTAATATGACTGCTGCAGCATACCCTGGTGATACAAGGAGAGAAAGTTAAGGATGTTTTCCAACAATATCATATTCATTTGAGTATGATTTCTTCTCCATATTGTCAAACTGATTTCTAGTTTTTACCTTCAATTTTATATTTTGCAGACCTCTACTCTTCTCCATGTGTCAGTATTCAATCAGATACTTAGCAAAACAATCTGCCAAACCCAAACTACTGTAAGCTAGTGAGATAGAAATAAATAGATAATTTAGACAGCCCTCTCTCTAACAATAAAGTGATTTTAAGTGGCTTACAATAAAAATAATAAAATCCAAATTTTAAAAAAAATACCCATCTCATCAACACACCGTCGCCTTGAGATCCCTAGGCTTACTGACAAAGCCATTTTTCAAAGGGCTTCCAAAAGGATGTCAAGGATGAGACTAATTTCCCTTTGAGGAGCCCGCCTCTTAGATCCCGCCAGATGAACCTCTTTTGCATATGGTATCTGCAACATAATTCTTCTGTCAGACCTGACAGGATGGGCAGATTAATTAGGTAGAGCATGAAGGGCTTTAAAGGTCAAAAGTAGCACCTTGAATTGGACTCGGAAGCAAACTGGCAACCAGTGCAGCTCATGGAGCAGAGATGTAATGTGTGCCATTCAAGGCACACACATAACTGCCTGTACTCCTGCATTCTCATCAGTTTAAGCTTTCAAATACTGTTCAAGGACATTCCCATTAAAGTAGTCCTTTCAGGAGGTGACCAGGGCCTTCCTATCCAGGAACAAGTGCAACAAGCACACAACAGGAAGCCACGACTGCCACCTGCTCTTTGTGAGTCTAGGAAAAACCCCAGGTTGTCCACTGGGCCTTATTTAGGGCAGTGCAACTCTGTCACTGACTGAGCTCCAGAGATCCTGTGTGGAGATGGGACAGAGTTCCAGAAGGACAACCATCACTGCAGCCCTACACTGATCTGGGCTTTATAGCAGAGTGGCTAGATGGAAGCCTCTTCTCAGTGCAAAACACATAAAAGCCTACTTGGAATTTGCAAAAAAGCACCTGAAGGACTCTCAGACTATGAGGAACAACATTTGTCTGGTCTGATGAAACCAAGATTGAACTATTTGGCCTCAATTATAAATGTTAAGTCTGGGGGAAACTAGGCACTGCTCATCACCTGCCCAATACCATCCCAACAATGAAGAATGGTGGTGGCAGCATCATGCTGCAGGGGTGATTTCAGCAGTAGGGCTGGGAGACTGGTCAGAGTTGAGGGGAAGCTGAATAAAATCAAAGTACAGAGATATTCTCAATGAAAACCTGTTCCATAGTGCTCAGGGATTTCAGACTGGGCTGAAGGTTCTCTTTCCAACATGACGATGATTCTAAGCACACAACCAAGACAACACAGGAGTGGCTAAGGGACAACTCTGTGAATGTCCTAGAGGGCCCAGTCAGAGCCCTGACTTGAACGCTATTGAACATCTCTGGAGGAACCTGAAAATGACTGTCCATCGATAATCACCATCCAAGCTGACTAAACTTGACACGATTTGCAAGGAAGAATGGCAGAAAATCCCCCAATCCAGGTGTGCAAAGCTTGTAGTGTCATACAAAAAGACTCGAGGATGTAATTGCTGCCAAAGGTACTTCAACAAAGTACTGAGTAAAGGGTCTGAATACTTATGCTAACGTGATATTTCAGTTTTTTTTCTTTTTAATAAATTTACAGACATTTCTAAAATTCTGTTTTCACTTTATCATTATGGTGTATTAAGGGTAGATTAGTGAGTAAAAATGAATTTCAACAACTGTAGAATCAGGCTGCAGCATAACAAAATTGGCAAAAGTGAAGGGGCTCTGAATACTTTCTAAATGTTTTGTAGTCAGCAATAAAGGGCCAAGATGACCCCAAAGAGGAGGGAAGGGAGTCCACAGCAGTCAGCTGCTACCACCACCGGTTAATAATAATAATAATAATAATAATAATAATAATAATAATAATAATAATAATAATAATAATAATAATAAAAACTTGGAAGGGACCTTGGAGGTCATTTAGTCCAACCCCCTGCTCAGGCAGGAAACCCTATACCATTTCAGACAAATGGCTGTCCAGTCTCTTCTTAAAAACTTCCAGTGTTGGAGCATTCACCACTTCTGGAGGCAGGTTGTTCCACTGGTTAATTGTTCTAACTGTCAGGATGTTTCTCCTTGGTTCTAGGTTGCTTCTCTGCTTGGTTAGTTTCCACCCGTTGCTTCTTCTCCTGCCTTCAGGCGCCTTGGAAAATAGCTTGACTCCCTCTTCTTTGTGGTAGCCCCTGAGATATTGAAACACTGCTATCATGTTCCCCCTCGTCCTTCTCTTCATTAAATTAGACATACCCAATTCCAGCAGCCTTTCCTTATATGCTTTAGCCTCCAGTCCCCTAATCATCTTTGTTGCTCTTCTCTGTACTCTTTCTAGAGTCTCAACATCTTTTTTACATCGTGGTGACCAAAACTGGATGCAGTATTCCAAGTGTGGCCTTACCAAGGCATTGTAAAGTGGTATTAATACTTCACGTGATCTTGATTCTATCCCTCTGTTAATGCGGCCTAGCACTGTGTTGGCCTTTTGGCAGCTGCAGCACACTGCTGGCTCATATTTAAGTGATTGTCCACTAAGACTCCGAGGTCCCTCTCACAGTTACTACTATTGAGCAAGGTTGCTAGAGTCAATAGCCTCTCTCTTCGGGGATTGCGAAAAACACCATATTACAGTGCCAACAGCTTCCAGCAGCAGCCAATAAGGCCATGCATCATCACAGCACCTGCAAGCAGGAAACACAGAAAAAATCCCAGTGCCAGCCAACAGGAACACAATCAATGCAGCCAACAGTCCTAGTGTCATTAGCATGAAAATGGATTATGGTATTACCATAGCAACCATCAAACATGCAGCTGCGTCATCTCCAATCAGCACCATTCAGCTGAATGCCCTCTCTGCCATCGCCATGATCTTGAGTGTTTGTTGTAGGAAACCATAGCCAAGTATAGGCATTCAGAATCCAGGAGGGAAGCCTAGAAGGAAAAAACACAAATGGCACATCCTTGCCCCCACAAAGTCAGGGGCTCCCTGACCACAGTCCTGCCTGTCCCTCAGTCAAAGTTGTACTCAGGTCAGCACTCTAGTTGGCACCTTAAGTAGGTGTCAGGATCAGTGCCCAGCATAGATCCCCCAGCATAGCACACAAAAGGGTACAAGTAATTAAAATACACAGAGTCATGTCAGAGATAATCAAGCTTTCCCAAAATATAATTTACACTCTCTGTTCTGATCTTGGGATCATGCAAAATGTAGAAAATGAAATCTAGAAAGCAAATTATTTGAAAAAGTATCATCCCTCTCGTTACCCAACCAGATTTTAATGAAACATGATAATTTCCTTTGTTTTATCTACCACCAAGTTGGGGACAAATACAGACTAACATTTTCAAACAAAATTGACATTTTCTACAAAAAACTGAGCTCAAAATCTCCATCAATACAAAATATGATATTAGAGAGAGTGTTATTTCCAATAGTTTCTATCCAGTCATGAAGACTAGGCAGAATGGATGAGCTCCAAGTTCCTTCAATTAGCAATATCTTTTGGGACCTAGGAAGTGCACCTTCTCTGTCACAGTGCCTACCCTCTGGAACATTATCACCTCCTACAGATTGGTATAGCTCTTGATAATGTTCTGAAAGTCCTTGAAAACCTGGCTGTTTTCCCAGGCTTAGATATAGGATGGTTATTTCTCACTGTACTCCATTTTTTTTTAAAAGTATAAACCACCCAGAGTCGTTTGGAGTAGGGTATGGCCATAAATTTAAATAAACAAATATCGCTATGAAAATGATGGAATGAGACACTTGGGCTAGAACTAAAAGTTTACACAAAATTGCTTGACACTTTTATGTTGGAACACCCTACCCGTTGTTTCTTCTATATCTTTCCCAACCTATCATCACCCAAATACTCTGTTATTCCTCCTCTACATTTCCAGATCCCTAGATTTACTTCATATAGCCTAGTAGTCAGCTATAGTCTTGTCCACAGTTATACACAATACAGTGTGATTCTTTTCCAAAATGTTCTGGTATTCCCAGATATGTTCCATTTTTCCTAGTAGTAAAACAATCAATGCATTTCAAATACGAAATCTCACATCCAGAATATCATTATTTCCTACTCCACTGTCTGGGACACAATGCTATAAGAACTATTCTGCAATTCCATTTACAAAATCTTGGAAAACAGAGAAGACCTACATACAAAAATAGGGTTCAAGCCCCCATTTAAGCTTAATAAATAGGAGACTTGCTCAAAACTAGCAATTTGTTCTGCAAAGAAAATTTCCCCAGAGTCAAAACCAAAACAAAAATACATAAATTTTTATTTCCATGTCTTTGTACATTATACTTTCTTAGTACATTCCGCTGTCTTTGTACATTACACCCATCTCAAACTGGATTCAAAATGCAACTAGCAAACAATGTATCTATTTCATTGTTGCTGAAATATCCAGAAACATCAATTTCTGAATGTTGTAGCACTTCTGAAAGATGTCATTTTTCACCTATGCTGCCATATTCTAGTCAGAAGTTTCCAGAATATTTTAAAGGTCTATAGGAAAAATAGCAAACTGCAATATTCTAACAGTGCATGTCACAAACACGTCTCTCCTCTATCACCAAAAATTAATCCACTTGAAAACTCAAAACTGCAAACCTACTCCAGAAGGGAAATATGATCCAATCAAATAGGCATGTTATTCACACCCTAAAGTCCATCTCCTGTATTCAATAACCACTTAATCTTTCATGAATTCAGCTTCAGTTTGTTCTCCCACAGTCAGACTCTTAATAGTCTGGAGACAATCTGAGGCTCTGTAGTAGTCCAATCTTAAACTTGCAGAAAGGAGAATTATAAGTGTTATTAGCTTATGTCTTTCCATAATTATAATTTCATGGTAGACTGGAAAAAGTTCTCAAAGATAGAACTCTATTGCTTTCTCCACTACAAATTCAGAGAAGTGATTTAAATGTGAATATTTGTCTATACATAGGAATATTTGAAGACCCTAAAGCTTTGATAAACAATTTAGCTGCAGTCAAACTATACACAGCAATACAATTTCGCTTGTACCTAAAATTAATTACGTTTAGTTGTACAGGAACCTTGAACATTATTAAAAATCTTTTAACTAAAATACATTAATGATGTTTCAGTAGAAGATACATTGTTGTTGTTGTTGTTAATAATAATAGTAATAGCAATAGCAATAACAATAACAACAACAACAACATCAACTCAACAACAACAACAACAATAATAATAATAATAATAATAATAATAATAATAATAATGGGTTTGTAAATTCAGCATTGTTTTAATATGCTATTTGACTTATCTTGTTTATTTTAATTCATGTGAAGCATGCCATAAATAGATGGCAAAGTAGTATAATATCCTACTTTTAAAATAACATTTTGTTATGCCTTTATTTCAAACAATAGCTACATATTCTGACACTTCATAATTCTTATGGCAATTAAACTATACATTTTACCTACTGAAAACTCTGAAAGCTACTATAATAAACACAATATATACTAAACTTTAGTGCAAGCTACACACCACCTTTTTTATACAATCTACTTACCTTAGACCAGGGCTTTTCAACCAGTGGTACGGGTACCACCTGTGGTACATGGGCACCTGGCAGGTGGTACGCGACCATCCTAGAAAAGTGGTAGCAGGGAAGAGGAATGAGCTGAACTGGTGGCAGCACTGCACAAGCCTGAGTGAGAGATGGCTGGAGCTGCAGGGATGTCAGGGCTCAGTGGAAGCGCCAGGATCAGTGCCGCTTTCCAGCTGATTGGCGCTTCTTCGGGGCTGTCAGGGCTCAGTGGAAGCGCCAGGATCAGCGCCAGGCTCCAGCTGGAGCTCGGCGCTGATCCTGGTGCTTCTGCTGAGCCCTGAAGAAGCACCAATCAGCTGGAAAGCAGTACTGATCCTGGCGCTTCTGCTGAGCCCAGAAGAAGCGCCGATCAGCTGGAATGTTGCAGCATCTCCAGAGTCTTGTGATTTACATTCAGATGCTTGGCAACTGATTCATATTTATGATGGTCACAGTGTCCCAGGGTCATGCGAAGTGACCAAAACCTGCTGGAACCACCCAGCAGACGGGGGGAATAAAAACCAAACACCCCCCATCCCACCCCCGCTGCCAATCCTCAACAGATATGCCTCACAACAATGAAAACCTCGGACAGGAGGAAGAGTGCTGCCAGGCAGGCTGTGGTTTGGGGGCACTTTTTTCAGTGCCATTGTAACTTCGAACAGTCACTAAGCAAACTGTTGTAAGTTGAGGAGTATCTGCACTTTATCAGTTTTTTCCTTTTTGGGGGGGGGGGTCATCAAGTTTTTGACATCTTGCTAGGCGACTGGTGGTACTCGGATGTTGCCATATCCTAAAAGTGGTACAATGGGTGAAAAGATTGAAAAGCCCTGCCTTAGACAAATAATAAGATTTATAATAAGGTGAGTCACTAAACCTTAATTAGTTGAAACTATGTATGTAGGAAGTGGAGAAAACAAGCTAGAAAGTATTTAAAGTCATCTCCAGTCATCAAACTCTATGTCTAATAAAATACAATTCCAAATAAATAACCAAAATATAATACAACAAACGTGATTAGAAGCAGTCAGGATTAAAATACAGAAAAATACAACTATTGAACTAAATACTGTAGGTATATATACTTATATATAGGTATATTATACTGATCTGGCACGCTTATACTGTTTATAGGTATATTATACCTATGTGGCACATATGCATATTTGTCTAAAAATGATTCATACATCCTAAGACCAATACATGCACATGTACTTCCATGGAGGTTCGTATATATAAAGAGCACCTGAATATTCTATTATTCAATCATATGTTAACAGTTATATATAGTGACATTTTTATCTATCTTACTTTGAATTCCCAACTTTGTACTTTGCCCCATTTTAGAAATCTTACAATTTTGCATTCATGTTCCTGTACCCATTTTACGATCACTGTATCCCTCTTTCCCATTCTGCGATCACATTGTATAAATCCTTCTCATATGCTGTGTTATAAAAGTCATTTTTTCTCTATGCTTTCCTTTAATAGTGATTAACTATAGGTCCAAAGTAAAAAAATGAAACAAATGAGCCATTTGAAAGGAATTCGATGTTCAGTGTTCAATTTCAAACAGAAAATGTGATATTATCAGAGAATTTTCTTTTTATATGACTTTATTTATATATGACTATTTTTATATGACTTTAGAAAATTAATTACAACCAATTCTGTTTCAAAGTGAGTATACAGGCATATGCCACATTCTCCATTCTCATAACTTGGTTGACAAGTTATTTGTATTCTATAGTAGAGGTCCTCAATCTTTTGGACACCAGGGACTGGTTCCGTGGAGAAAGGTTTTTCCTTGGACTGGAGGGAACATGGTTTTGTGTGCTGCCTGCACCCCACAGATGGGGCTTTGCTTGTTTGTGCGGACCGGTTGCTAGCATGCCGCGGCCCGGTACTGGTCCACGGACCGGGGGGTGGGGACCCCTGTTCTATAGCAATGTTATAGTTTATAAGTAGCCACAATACAAAAAAGTTACAGTTAAAAATTCCCGAGCAATTGTAACTTTAACTTAACACTTACTGCACTGGCCTTGCACTTCTAAACTTTACCAAAAAGGCACCAAAATCAATCCATCAGCTCACAAAGGTATGCTTTCTTAACCTCTAAAACAGATGGAATTGGCTAGAAATGTCTAGCAAGTCAAACTGTTAATCATCACAGCCCTTTGCACAAAATCACTTAAATTAAGGCATGGTTCCACCATAACTGGCATTAGTCTGCAGGGAACTTATTTAGCTGTCACATACTCCTGCCACTCCTGCTCTGCTTTAATTAAGCTTAATGCCTCATAATTTGACCTTCTATTGCTAACCTATTAACCTTATCTAGTACAAGTTCAAATATGATAAACTGAAAAGTTGCTGTAAATGCCATTTAAGCTGCCGAAAATCTAACTGCTACTTTCCTCAATTCAAAAATGAAAGGTATCCAACAATTCTAATTCCATCCTCAAAAAAGAAATACTGCCAAGAAAATTGGAAACAAGCATTGATATAAGTAACGACTATAGTTAGCCTTCACATAAGAACTCGGCAATAAATCTCAGCTCCACAGACATTTAATTCCTTACTCAGGAATAGGCTAACTGGAAGATTTTAAAATATGACTTGCCTATTTTAGATTTTTTTTCCTTGCTGACGAAAATGACAGCACGACATACAAATTATTTGCCGTCCACAGTGCAAAGGAGTCAATGCTTTTACAAAGGTCAATACGCTAAAGTTTAAAGTCTAGTTTTTTCCTCTGACTCTTCTGAATTAATGGATACTTGGTCATTCTTGTGATGGTCTTAGGTAAACGCATTATATGGTGATATGATTTTCTTTAGCCTGGAAATTAGTGGTTCCTGCCAAATCGACCTCAACTCATCTACAAACAAAATATAGAGCTTTATCAATTAATACTACAGTATGCTATTTCAATTTAGACATTATACAAAGAGCTGTCTCTGAAGAAGGCTCTAAGGCTGTGCAAGTTGGAAGAAGAAAGAAAATGACGATGACTAGCAGCATCATTGGTGATAAGTGTACGGTTGGAAGACCTGAAAACCAGGTTAGGGACAGATTGTCTTGCAGAAAATCTATGTATTCACTAAGAATGGACACTGACTTTATGGCACATAATCAATTAATGCTATTTCAATACCTTCTAATGATTCCTCCTAATATGGAATTTCAATAAATCCAAAGTACAACAGCTTTACATAGTCAACCTAAAATACAAGTTGATGAAAACAAAAACAAAAAATAGACACATACAGCCTACATGGTCCTGGGAGTTTGCATATTCTTATTAAAGGAGCAAAATACAGAACATTAAAAAATTAGCTTGATTTCAAAAGGTTAAAAACAGAAGTATTGCCTATGACTTTCAAATAATGTTAGAAGATGCATATTCCAATCTGCTTGAAAATTTATAGATTTTATTATTTTATAGAATAAATAATCGAAGGATAAATATATACATTTGATTGATATAACATATTAAAAGAGAGGTATCTACTAATCAAAAATGTAATTTCATAACGTATTAAAAGACAACGGCGTCTACTGATAAAAAATGTAATTCAGGCTCAGGACAACACATGAACTTGATGAGAAGTATATAGATTTCCAACCCTTATATATTTTATACTACGTTGGTTTAATGGCTATTTCAAGCATATGCAAGGTGCTATAAACAGTGAATGTTACTAAATTGCCCTAATGCAAGCTTCAACAGTAGAGTATTAAACCTTGCAAGCATGAACATCTTTCTACGTTCATGTTGTACGCTGCCAAGAGTAGCTTCAACAGTGAGATGGGTGGTATATATAGTCATGTGGGAAAAGAAGTACACCCTCTTTGAGTTCTATGGTTTTATGTACCAGGACATAGTAAAAATTATCTGGTTCTTAGCAGTTCTTAAAAGCAAGTAAATACAACCTCAGAAGAACAACAACACATGACATATTACATCATGCCATCATTTATTTTACAAAAAGAAAGGCAAAATAGAAAAGCCATGTGTGAAAAACTAAGTACACCTTATGATTCAATAGCTTTTAGAATCACTTTTAGCAATAACTTGAAGTAATCAATTTCTGTATGACTTTATCAGTCTCGCAGTTCCTCCTGTGGAGGAATTTTGGAACTCTTCTTTACAAGATTGCTTCTGGTTCATGGAGGTTTGTGGGCATTTATGCACAGCTGTCTTGAGGTCATGCCACAGTATTTCAATCAGACTGAGGTCTAGACTGACTAGGCCATTGCAACACCTTGATTCTTTTCTTTTTCAGCCATTCTGTTGTAGATTTGCTGGTGTGCTTAGGATCATTGTTCTGTTGCACGACCCAGTGTCGGCGAAACTTTAGCTGTGGACAGATGGCCTCACATTTGACTCTAGAATACTTTGGTATACAGAGGAGTTCATGGTCGACTCAATGACTGTAAAGTGCCCAGGTCCTGTGGCTGCAAAGCAAGCCCAAATCATCACTGCTCCACCACTGTGCTTGACAGTAGGTATGATTGTGCTGAAATGCTGTTTGGTTTTCACCAAATGTGGCCCTGTGCATTATGGTCAAACATTTCCATCTTTGGTTTTGTCTATCCAAAGATCAATGATCCAGAGCTCTTTGATTTGTTCAGATGCAACTCGGCATAAGCTGTGCTGCCATGTTCTTTTTAAAGAGAAGAGGCTTTTTCCTGACAACCCTTCCAAAGAAACCATACTTGTTCAGTCTTTTCTAATTGTACTGTCATGAATTTTAACATTTAACATGAAGTTACAACTGCTAAATCATCTTAGGGAGATATTTACACAAGCGAGATTTGAACAGCTTGACACAATTATCAGATATGGGAGATTCCACTCTATACCCTATAATGGACAATTCTGCATCTGCAGAGCGGCAGAGGTAGAGGACCTGGCTCACATCCTAATTAATTGTTGCCTGTATAAGAAGGTGAGAGACAGGTACCTTGGCCTATACACTAAATGAATGACCCCCGTTGGGATCTCCATATCAAAATAACTTATCTTATGTGCGGCCAGAATTTGAAAATTACATTTAATACAGCACAGTACCTGAGCAAAATGGTTTGGTTGAGATTGGCATATGTGAGAATGATTGGGGTAGATTGTAAGGGTGATAGTGAAATATAATTTTATCATAATTCATTTATCTACATATCAAATTACTGTATTTTATTCCAATTTCATTTAAATTGTATTTTATTATTTCATTTTAAATTGTATTTTGTTCCTATTTCATTTTAAATTGTATTTCAGCCAATTCTATTTAAACCGATCAAACTGGTCAGTCCTAAAGGAGATCAACCCTGACTGCTCTTTAGAAGGCCAGATTCTGAAGTTGAAACTCAAATACTTTGGCCACCTAATGAGAAGGAAGGATTCACTGGAGAAGAGCCTAATGCTGGGAAAGATTGAGGGCAATAGAAGAAGGGGACGACAGAGAATGAGGTGGCTGGATGAAGTCACTGAAGCAGTAGGCATGAGCTTAAATGGACTCCAGAAGATGGTAGAGGACAGGAAGGCCTGGAGAACGTTGTCCATGGGGTCAGACACGACTTTGCAACTAACAACAACAAAATTTTAAACTGGTTTTATCGCATTTTAGTAATAACGTGTGTTTGGAACTCTGCACCTTGATATGTCCCATGGGCTAATCAATAAATTAAATTAAAACATTTAACATAGCAACTGAGGCCTGTAGAGTGTGAGATGTGCCTCTTGGATTTTTTGCAATTTCTCTGAGCATTGCATGATCTGACCTTGTGATGAATTTGCTGGGACATCTACTCCTGGGAAGATTAGCAACTGTCTTGCATGTTTTCCACTTGTGAATAATCTTCCTCATTGCAGAATGATAAACTTTAAATTGTCTGGAAATGACCTTATGATGCTTCCGATATTGATGTAGGAAATAATCAGGCTGAACATGTCATAAGTCAGGAGTCCGTTTGCACCTGCAAGAGATCTAAGTCCAGCCCACCTTGAATTCCTTTCTATTCCTTTAATGGTTACTTGGTCAGATTCTTGTAGAGAATCTAAGCTTGCAACAAATCTTTATACTCATTCGAACTGCCTGAATCTCCTGATTTTCCGGGCACTTGACAATTGATGGGCAGCAACAATTGCTTCTCTAAGATCATCACTGATATCTTTACTCTCTGGCATCCTGTTAACACCTCAGTGCTGAAGACCAGGTTTCTTTTTAACCTCCTCATCCCTTTCAAGGCTAAGTTGATATTTACTTATCTTCTTCAAAGATAATTTGTTGTTCTTCTAAATGACATTTTATCCATTAATTATGTGCAAATTTAGGGGGATTTTAAGATTATAATATAGGGTTTTTTAAATATCATTTTGAGAAATTTAGGTTCTGAAGTTTTATATTCATAAATTTTAAATATGTATAGTGAAATTTCAATTTACCAATGATTTTTTTTATTAATAAACTTATATGCTACCCATCTTACCAAAGACCACTCTATGATTAATGCAATGGAGCAAAATTCTATTGCTATAATGAAACACTTGCTAATATTCCAGACATTTGTGAATAACAGACATCCTTCTTCCTCTAAATTATCTATTAAATCAAAAATTCACTAGATTTAGGAAATAAAAATAATTATTTTACACAGCACATCATATAAGTTTACCAGAAACACTTCTATTGGAGAAACTGGTTTTATAAATCTACTGGAATGAAATTCAACTTATTGTATTAATCTATTTCTACTATTTACAGTACAATTTTCAGAATACATAATAATAGAGTTTGAGGAGACCTTGGAGGTTTTCTAGTTCAACCTTTTGCTCAAGCAGGAGACTCTATACTATTTCAGACAAGTAGCTGTCCAGTCTCTTCTTAAAAATCTCCAGTGATGAAGCACCCACAACTTCTGAAGGCAAGCTGCTCCACTGGTTAATTGTTTTCACTATTAGAAAGTTTCTCCTTAGTTCTAAGTTGTTTCTCACCTTGATTAGTTTCCAACCATTGTATCCTGTCTTGCCTTCTGGTGCTTTGGAAAATAGGTTGATCCCCTCTTCTTTGTGGCAGCCCCAAAATAACTATTTTCCTAAAACATACCATACACTAAATAAATTCCCCAAACAACCCATATATTGCAAACAATATAAATAAACAACTGCATAACTGTAAACGTAAATATATCTTTTTTTAAAAGGCACATGTAATAAGACCTTTCTCACAAGATGATGCAATGGCTATCTGCATATGTAATAACCAGCATTTTTAGTTTTTTCTGAACTATATAACTGACAATATGAAAATTAAAGATTTAATAAACATTTGAGACAGCTGTATATGGGGCCTACTTCCCTGCCCCCCAAAAAGATAGCATTTTCAATTTTAATGTACATACCAATGGCATCATTTGATTATCATCTCAATATATCAAAAGGAATTAATATCCAATTTTAATTGGTTGAAAATAATTAGGACATAACTTGATTTTTAATCTAAAATATGTATATTTTAGGGGGGCATGATGGCTCAGCGGTTAAAGATGTTTAGCTTGTCAGCTTCAGCTGCAGTCCAGGTTCAAGACCCAAGCACCACATGAAGGCATGAGCTCCCATTACTTGCCCCAGCTCCTGCCAATCTAGCAGTTTGACAGTATGCAAATGCTAGTGGATAAGTAGGTACTACTTTGGTGGGAGGGTAACAGCATTCTGTGCACCTCAGGGTATAGTCATGCTGGCTACATGACCATGGAAGTGTCTTCAGACAATGCTGTCTCCCTCGGCTAAGAAACAGAGATGAGCACAGCCCCTAGAGTCAGACATGACTGGACAGGGGAAACCTTTACCTTTCTATGTATCTTTTGGCTAAAACCTGGCTTTTCTCGTTTATAAATAGCTAATCTTTGTGTGAAAATCAACAAGGGCTAAGTGATGAATTCCATTTAGTGAGCAAACAATATGTTTCAATCTATTATGGTTGAATTTAGGAATGCCCACTGAATGGAAGCCAGGACTCAGTGTTTTTCTGTTGCTACTCTCTAATAATGAAATAGTTTCTCTGGTTTGAGACTTGCTCCGTTCTTTTTGTTCTAAGAACTACTGAAGATAGAATTCTTCCAAAGAGAATAAACAGAATAATTTATAATCACCAGAATTAAATTTACTAAAATTTGGCGTTTGTTTTTAATTATATTTTTTATCCTGACATAAAGTGTGTGTGTGTGTGTGTGTGTGTGTGTGTGTGTGAGAGAGAGAGAGAGAGAGAGAGAGAGAGAGAGAGAGAGAGAGAGAGAGAGAGAGAGAGAGAGAGAGAGAGAGAGAGAGAGAGAGAGAGCGCAAACATACCTGCCTCCTTTAATAACTTATGAGTTGAGTTGGGATAAGAGTGACTAGTCCAAAGTTACTCAGCTGGCTTTCATGCCTAAAGAAGTTCTAGAACTCTCAAACTCCTTGTTTCTAGACTAGCACCTTAACTATTATATCAAAGTGGCTTGTTACAAATTTATTTTTCTTTCCATTTTTATTATTAAAATTAAAATATTTTGTTTTTATAATGTTGAATAAGGATAGTTTTTAATTTATTTATACTTAGCATGGATATGTTAACTATTTGTGTTCTTTTAACAGACGCATTACAAGTGTGTTTTGATTCAACAGTCTAAAAATAGAATACATAAATACATAAGAAAAGCATTACCCAAAGATGTCTGGAACATTTTTCTGGAAACACCTCCTTTCATTAATCTATTATAGTATAATGCTTACAAATCATTCTTGGAGATTGATGAGAAAAAAAACAAGTTCTAAGTCCATTTCTGCCCACTTTATTCCATAGTAAAATAATACAAATGTTTTTTTAATTGTTTGAACTGTAATATATTTTTTGAATTGTAAGCCATCCAGAATCATTGATTGAGATGGGTAGCTTTAGAAACCAAATAAATAAAAACATAAAATATTATGACACCTGTACTGAACATAGGAATAGCCACCTAGGACAGAGGTACCCAACCTTTTGGGTACCAGGGAGCGGTTCCATGGAGAGAGATTTTTCCATGGACCAGAGGCTGCGTGGTTTTGTGTGCTGCATCTCGTGGATGGGGCTTTGCTTGTTTGTGCGGCCCGGTTGCTGGCATGCCGCAGCCCAATACTGGTCCATGGACCGGGGGTTGGGGGTCTCCTGACCTATGATATATGAAAGTATGATCTTTATAATCACTAGAAAAAGAAATGCGATTTTAGAAAATAAAAAATAACCTTATCCAGACTAAGGGTCTTTCAAATAAAAATTGCAGTTGTGGCAAGTGAAGAGGACACAAGGCTACATTTTTCTGTCCAAAAGTCAGAAATGTATTTCTCTGAATATAATTCTTCCATTTGAACCAGCTATAAATTCATTCATTTGTTCATTCATTTTAATTCTTTTTAAAGTTTGCTATGAAAAAATAAAGCTATAGGTTCAATTTATAGAACAGGTATATTTACAACAAAATGACAAGCATTAAAAAAAGTCAGAGTGGTATTTTTTTAAACTATTTTTATTAAGATATATTTGCTCTATTTTAATAATTAGATTACATTTCTGATTCTTACTATTTATGGAGGAGGAGGAGGAGGAGGAGGAAGAGGAGGAGGAAGAGGAGGAGGAGGAGGAGGAGGAGGAGGAGGGGAGGGGACAGGAAAAGAGAACCTTTTCCTTTCAAGAGTAACTTATACAAGAATTCTGTATGGTCTGAATCTGAGACGCAATTACTTGTCTAAATCACTTAACTCCATAAATTGGCAATTTTCTGAAGCAATACAAGTTGTACACAAAAGCTAAGTCCTACTGAATTCAATGGAGCTTATGTCTACAAAACTAGGCACTGTACAGGGCTACAGTATAAAATGTGACAGATAAATATACATTTAAGATAATCTGAGCAAACTGCTCAGTGTTTGGTTTATAACACTGAACAGTGTTGCCTTTTTTACCTTTTAGAACATGAGAATATTCAACTTATTATAAGCAATTATTGTTAAATTTTGTAGGTTCAAGGAAGCCTTGTCACATTGCTGGGGGAATCATGGACATTTATCAGCAATTGCATGCTGACATTTCTTTGTATTTTAGGGAGGCTATATAGAACTATTTATTATGTTTATATAAAACATATAAAGAAAAAAAATGAGGGGAAAGGAAAAAGAAAGCAACAAAAGCATGCAATGTTACAATAGATAATGTTTTGTTACAATGGAAAGACTCTGAATGCATACTTGTGAATTGATGTGTGTTTATTTGAACTGGCTCTTTATCAATATAGTAGAAAGACATCAATATTATTCCATGTGGTAAATTTTAATGTTGTATCTAATAACTTTTTCTTTGCATTGTAATACATTTTTACTGAAATTCTAAAAAAATTCCAAGGCATTAACTTCTTCTTCTATAAACTGGAAACACATTCTAAAATGGCCAAAGTCTATTTTGGTGACAATTAACAAAGAAACAGTGGCATTGATCATAAATTATTTGTATCAACCCTGATTTAATGGAAGCAGTATCTCCACCCAAGACTATGCAGCATCTTTCAGATCTTCATAATTTTAAGTAAAACTTCTATAGCACCTAGCCCTATTGTATCTTGGTATTCTTAGATGATTTAAAATTTGTTATATTGGAACATAATATCACCAGTACTGTCATATTCAACAAATAAGACACCAGGAAATTTATATAAAATCAAATAGTTTTTTGTATTTTCCACATCTGTTGCAAAATGCATCAATCATTTTGTTGATCAATGTTTTGAATGTCACTTTTGGAAGCAGAGAATTGATAAAAGAGATCACTAACCTGAAAGCCAACTAGATTTGGTAAGAAATGTTTTTGGCATTTAACTTGTAGATTTTAAATAGCACATTATGTCAGTTGATAAAGAGAAATAATTTACAAGTTCAGAGCATCTATATCTCTATATATCGACAATCTAACCTCTTTCTCTATTTTTTCTCCACACTTCTGAGGAAAATCTACTGAAGCTGGTATCACTTATAGAAGGAAATTTCATACCAGTGCAATTATTAATTTTAAATTAATTAAATCTAAATTTAATTTAATTTAAATGGATTTCCTAAGAATTTAATCAGAGAAAGAACTTTCACTCCCCCCACCGCCATCCTTATTATAAGTGATTCCATTAATTGTCAATCCTCAATGCATGTTTATTTCATCTACATTTTTAAAAATCTTTAGAGTAATCATATTATTTAATGGAAACTTTAAACAGAAAATCAAAAAAATTATGCTGTATACATTTGACCCGGATATTGAAATTAAGTTTTCACTAGAAATAAAGACAGAATAAGAATTCTTATCTACATCAACATATCCAAATCAACCTTTAAGCATCTCACACTTTTAAAATAATGTTTCAATTTTTTTGTGGCAGATATATTTGTAAAAAAGCAGCCTGGGCAAAACATTTATTTTAATTATTACACTGTTTTAAAATCCATACCACCATTGCTGGTAGAATCTAGCACCTCTTGGTGATCTTATTGTTTAAGATCAGAATAACGAGAATAAGACAAAATTAATACTTGGATGGGAGATCACCAAGTAATCTGAGTACTGTAGACAAGATTGGGAAATTGAAAAAAAAAGATCCTCTAGAGGAAAGCAATGAGGTTTCTTTTATAGATCTATGTATTGTTTCCAAGACAACATGGATGTGTTGGTTAGTCACAGGAATTAAGCTTGACTTGACATGGTTTTTTTTTAGAATTCATAGGCGTTTTAGGAATTTGTAGGAATCCAAACACACACAAAAAATTATAATAATGTGTAAATGACTAGGAAAACAATATGAATAAAAAAACTTGATATTTCAACAAATTCATATTTCAACATCTGTTGATTACAGTGTCACCCTACACTAATTCATTAAATTATGTAGTTTGAAAATGATTGGCACTTTTTTTCTGAAAATTATAGTGCAGGGTTATTTAATGTAAATATTATTTTAGGAACTAATATTGATAATTTGTGAAAAAGCATCCACACAATGATAAATAGTGCCATGCAAGTCTACAAAGAAATGTAAAGGCAGCCTTGTGACCAGTTCTATCTTTACTTTTACCCCCCCCACCAAAAAAAAGGGAGGGAGAGAAATTAGCAATCCTGGTTTAGTAAAGTTATATAATGACATCGTACACGACTCAGAGAGTGCTATAATGCACTGTGGAGCGGTATATAAGTCTAAGTGCTACTGCTATTACTATAATAAAGGTGGTACTGTATGTACTTTAATCCTATTCCAATTATGAAGAAAAAATTAAAGTATGCCCAAAAAGTAGCACAGGATGTTTGTCCAAATTAATCATGCTAAATCCTATACCTATTAAGTAGTGAGCAAATACAAGCAACTGAAAGAATCTGGAATTCACTAAGTAAGTGCAGGTCTTTTAACACATTCCATTAATTCTCAGTGCCACACCTTTATTGATAATGCACATGTGTATTTTTATATGATCAGTCTGTGCCTGGGAATTTACTTAAAAATCAAATCATATTTTCTCAAACACAAATAATTGTCTACACCTTGCTTTTGAATTTAGGGACTTTTATCATGTGACTATTCCATCTAAACTCTGCATTTGTTTCACAATAATTAAAAATAGCCACTACTCTACCAATATTTTTCTTATCATCTTCCATAAACCAATGCTTTAGTTCTTTTTATATAAAAAGAGGTTCCTTCCTGAATTCCTTAAAAAATTAAAATAAGTCAAAAACTTTTTAAAAAGAGAGATTAAAAAAACAAAGGGACAAACAGAAAGCAAAAGCAGAACAAATATGAACACTTGGAAACATACAAAATACTTCTGTGCTATTAAGCACATTGCCTATTCAGATCACACATGCTTAACTAGTCTACTGAGAGTGTGACATATGTCACACTGAGCTATAATCCATTAAAAGTTAAACACAAATTCATTCATCTTTTCTTTCATAACAGGCTTTATTCCAGAGAATAAAGAGCAATCTTCATCTCTAAAATCAAGCTGAAATTAAAAGCTGAATTACTCCTATATTCTCTGTGAACTCTGTGAATTATATGCATGACACTTCATCTGCTTTGTACCCAAAAAAATGCCACTCGGTATTGTAGAAATAATTGGTTTGGTAAATAAACTACATATTTAGAAAAAGAGTTTTGAAAAAGAATATACATTACAGTATCCACATACTGCACTTCTATATTTATTAATGTCACAACTTTATAACTAGTGCAGTCTGTGCTAAGGCTGACAATGTTATCAAGTCATTACACACTACATACTTTAGAAAAGTTTCTTAATCCCACTCCCAGTGATCTTTCAGTCACAACGGTTTGTCATTAAATTTAGTAAGCACAACCCCAAAACCTATAGAGATGTTACCATTTTCTCCGTGTTATTTCTGAAGAAGACTTGGTCAAGAAAATCATCCCTAGAGGTAAATGGTGCAACAAGACATGGTTGAGCTTGGAACAGTAGAAAGTAGACAGAAAGTGAGGACACGTTATTGAACTAAGTGATTCGAAAATAGCTGTTACTGAAGATCAGGTCGAACGGGGAACAAAAATCTTAACATCTGTGTGTGTGTGTGTGTGCGTGCATGCATGCATGCAAGCGTGCATATAATCTCCGTTTGCCAATGGAAAGGAAGTGAATAAATAACGAGAGGTGAGCCCAGGCAGAAAAGAGGCATGGCCTTGTCTAGAGCGGCTGTGCCTGCAATTAAAGAAGAGACGGTAGCTTCAGAGGCAGTGGGAAGAACAGGGCTGAGTCTTCAGGAGCTCGCCAAGGTTTGCCTCGGCTCTAAATCCGCAGAGGAGCAGCTGGTGGAACTGCAGCTACTGCGCACAAGACTTCGTGGGCTCTCTTAATTCAGAGAAAGGCTGGAGGGAAAGTAGGGAGGATGCGAAAGAAAGAGCAATTTAAAAAAAGCCGCCACACGCAATCAGGCTGGGAAGGCAGAGGGCAGGGGGCACAAACTTTGCTTGTCCTGCCTTCCCAATTCGCCTCCAAACTTTATTTATATAGCCCCTTGTGTGGGGGGGGGGAGGAAAAGAGAAGAGGGGAAAAAAAAAACTGACCGGTTCCACCGGAAATAATCCTGAGAGAGCCGAGGTACCCCCCCCCCCTGCCCAATTCTTCCTCCGGTGCCTGCGCCCCACGACTCCATCCGTCTGTTTAGTCTCTCCCTGATTCCGCTTCTTGTCAGGGTGCCAAAGCGGCGCCTCTCCAGCTCGCTCTACCCCCCCGGAGTCCCTAACCTCAGCCGCGGCCATTTCCATTTTCTTCCTCGTCGTCCTCGCCCTCTTCTCCCCGCCCTTCCGTACCCCTCCCCCGGGGAAAAACCAACCGGGGCCCTCGCGCTTACCTCCCAAAATGAGGCTCGTAGCATTCCCGCCGGCCGTTTCCGCGACTACCATTGCCGTCCTCAGGAAGCAGCAGCAGCAGCAGCAACCCTGCCTGGAGCGAGCGCCGGCCCGCCTGCCCGCAGCCCGTCAGAGAGCTCCGAGCGCGAGCGAGCGCGCGCGCGCACCTCCCCTTGCTCCAAAGGCCGCCCCGTGACCAGCGGACGCGAACTCAAAAGACAGTTAATTCTAGCGTGGGGAGCTCCGACGAGTGGCAGCTTAATGGAAGGGAAGGGGAGGAGAAAGCGCCCGCTCGGCGAAGCAACTCATGAAGCCACCGCCTCCAACGCCGCTACGAAAGCGCACATAGACATATCTGCACTCACACAACTACACAATGCCCTTTCAGGAAGCTGCCCTCACCCTCTCCACAGGGTATCGGGAGTCTCTGTGTGTAAATGTCCTCCTCGTTTCTCCCTGATTCGGGGCTCTGCTGCAATGCCTGAGAGGCTGACTTTCAAAGCCTCACCCGCAGCCTACGATCCTCCCTTCCCTTCTTTCCAGCCTGTCAGTTCCTCCCTTCATTTCTCTCTCTCCCTCTCCCTCTCCAAGTTTCTCTGGTTTAACCTTTTACTTTCCCACCACCAGCTAGGAAAATCTGATGGAGAAGGAGGGGAGGGTTTATCATCGACACAGATCACAGCTGACTATTTGGAATCATCTCATGGAAGGCTGCAACGCCTGCAAATAAAGTTGATTTCAAAGTTGATTTGAATGTACAGTCAACAAACAGACATAACAAACCTAGGCTGGTGTGTGTGTGTTTGTGTCTGTGTATGTATGCGCGCGTTAACCAAAGTGCAATTTAATATCGTGAATTGCTTTAGACTTTTCAGGTGATAGTAATTAGGGAAGTTGAAATAATTTCCTCAGATTAATGATTTCACATTGGCTCACAGTGAATCGACACAGAAAATATTCAAATTTAGCCATTGGTACATGAATGAGCTAGATGCTAGAAGAATGATCAATAAATTGAAATCTTTTAATGTATATGAAACGGTAACAAATATGACAAGTGTTTTTTCCACGTACTATATGTTATCTGAAAGATTAAAGGTGAAGGAAAATACAATAATCAAATGCCTTATTTTAAAAAAATGCTTTTAAGTGTTTGTTGTAAAAATTCCAGTACTTAGGAGCAAGTGACCTAAATAACATATAATAGAAACAATAATGTAATTATATTTTTCCCTTAAGACTTTCTAAAGAGGAAATAGATAGATATCTTTATGATGCACTTGCATTACATCTTACTGCATTATATTTCAGTTGTTGTTTTAAGTTCTCCCAGATTTTATTTTATATCTACCGAAGTTCCTCAAAAAATGATATTCAGTAAAAGTGTGGTTAGATCAGGGATAGGCAATTAATTTTCCCAAGAGACCACATGAGAAACTGAGACTGTTGTGGAGGGCTGCTGACCTGCCCCCCATGCTGTCCCCCTGCCACACCTGGCCACCAGCGCCCTCTCAATGCTACCACTGCCCCCCTGCCACCACCATAGGCTAGATAGGGACAGCCAAATGGCTGGATGTTGCCTACAGGTCATAAAATGCCTACATCTCGGTTAGATGAACCAAGAATTTAAGCTGCTATAATAATTGTACTGAACAATTCAATAATACGTAAAGAATTTTGCCTTGGGACAAAAGACAGGTAGTCATAAGAAACAACCTTTTCTCTTCCAGTGTTACAGTTATATAGACAACAGGACAAAAACTTCATTAACTTGTCAAATTCCAGATCAGTTATCATGTGTTATGGCAAATATGAGGGCAATTCAGAAATAAACTCCATTTGGATATAAACACTTAACAGACACTTGCAGATAAAGAACTTTTATTATACCCATTAGAAAACTACAACATTACATTACTTTTTGACATAATCGCTATTCAAATGGAGGCACTTGTCATAATGTCTTACAAGGTTTGAAATTCCTTAGTAGTAATCGCTTGGTGCCAAATCTGGGCTATGGGGATGATCAAAAACATCCCAACAGAACTGCTTCAAAAATTCTTGGGTGCATCTAGTGGTGTGCGGATGAGCATTATCGTGAACCAACACCACACTGGAAGTGGTGCCATAGAAAATCCCTCCAAATGTGAAGATGCCAAAGGAGTACTGCTAGTGAAGTTCATGGAGCGTGGTTTGACCATCAGTTCAGAAGACTACTGTGAAACGTTACGAAAACTCAGATGAGACATCCATAACACGCGTCAGGGCATGCTGACTTCCAGTGTGGTGTTGGTTCATGATAATGCTTGCCCGCATACCACTAAACGTACCCAAGAACTTTTGAAGCAGTTCCATTGGGATGTTTTTGATCACCCCCCCCACAACCCAGATTTGGCGTCGAGCGACTACTACCAAGGAATTTCAAACCTTGTAAGACATTATGATAAGTGCCTCAGTTTGAATGGCGATTATGTTGAAAAGTAATGTAATGTTATAGTTTTCTAATGTGTATAATAAAAGTTCTGTATCTGTGAGTGTCTGTCATTGATAACCTATTGGAGGTTTATTTCCAAATTGCCCTCGTATAATAACAGTGCTGCAATATTAATATTCTTGCAATTGACTTTAGATGATGCTATGTTGTTGATTCAGAACCCAACCGATTTGCAGTAAATGTTGGCTTGTGTCTGAAACAATAAGGTACTTGAAAGGTGTTTAATACAGGTAGTCCTTGACTTACGACCACATTGAGCCCAAAATTTCTGTTGCAAAATGAGACAGTTGTTAAGATTTTATGATCTTTCTTGCAACAGTTGTTAAGTGAATCACTGCAGTTGTTAAATTAGTAACACGGTTGTTAAGTGAATCTGGCTTTCCCATTGACTTGGTTTGTCAGAAGTTTACAAAAGGTGATCACATGTCCCTGGTACACAGCAACCATCATAAATATGAGTCAATTGCCAGGTATCTGAATTTTGATCCCGTGACCATGAGGATGCTGCAAATGGTTGTAAGTGTGAAAAATGACCATCAGTCACTTTTCAGTGCCATTGTAACTTTGGATGGTCACTAAATGAACTGTTGTAAGTCGAAGACTACCTGTATATTATTAATTGAAACAATGATTAATGGGTGGGTCACCAATGTTTGCATAGTCTTACATATCATTTTATATAACTTGGGATAAAGTGTTGGTCCTACAGCCTTCAAGATGCATTCCTTTACAGAGAATCTATCATGACACATCTTGAAACTAAAAATCATTTTGGGAAAAACAGTATGAGTGAAGTCTATTTTGGAGTAAATATCCCTTATAAAAAGAAAATATAACTGTAACTTAATGTAAGGTCAGCCTTTGATTCAACATTAATACTTTAAAAATGGGAAAGTAATACTGTACTATATTTCATATGAGGCAAATTAATTTCAGTTTTAGTAACTAATTTCAATCATTGGTTAGACTAAACTACCATATTTTCCCGAAAATAAGACCCGGTCTTACTTTTTTTTTTTTTTTGCCTCCAAAAGAGGCACCAGGTCTTATTTTGGGGGGGAGTGTCTTTTCCACTCTCCTCTGACACTGACAGCCCTGCCCAGGCAGCCCACTTCTTCTGAGGCCAAAGGAGCAGCTTCATTCTGCAGCTGAGAATGGAACTCCGGCCTGTATTTTGCAGTCAAAGGCCTTTCTGGAAGGCCACTGCAGCTGAGAACCAAGCTATGGATTGAATCCATAGCTCAGTTTTTGGCTGCAGTGGCCTTCTGGAAAGGCTTCTGACTGTGAAATGCAGGCCTGGGGATGCTGCAAAAGAAGTGGGCCGGCGAGGAGAGGCCTGGCTGCAAGGTAAGTGGATGTGGGGTGCATAGGTAGCTCCACACCCCACCCCCACGCTAGCTTGATTTTTAGGTGTGTGCCTTGTCCCAAAACTAGGGCTTATTTTTGGGGTAGGGCTTATATTAAGCCCCTCCCAAAGTCAAGCTACAGCTTATTTTGGGGGTAGGTCTTACTTTCAGGAAAACACAGTATATCAATTCAGACAAGTTCTGCAAAATAGTAGGAAAAGATTAACACAGAAGAAGAAATATAAAAGATAAAACAATTAAACCATTATAGAATTAACTTAAAATTTTAGTGTTATTGCTAAATGTAAAAAATTGAGAAGAGCAGGCATTGATTAATAGAAGGAAATCTGTTATTTAAAGTAAGGCTTTGCATAAAATATTCTAACACTGAATATACTCAGTGCCACTAATCATATATATTTCATGAAATTAAATAATGAAAATATTAAAAACAAATAGAAATTATATGTGCCTACTTCTCACACAATTCCATTTTTGGGTAAGCAAACTTATGCAAAGTGCTAAGAAGAAAAAATAAGCCATGTGAAAGATACACAATCTGATACACAAAGAAAAATAAATAAGCAAATTGCTTAAGCAAATTAATACTAACTATATATCTTAACACATTCAACTCTCAATTCCATATAATAAAATGGGCAGAAGGGTTCTCATACAGTACATAGTTATTTTTATTTCTTTTGACAAATATGCATTCCTCACAACAGATTATGTATTATGTATTACCTACAATCTTTCTCCAATTCTCCAGGTTTTTTGTTTGTTTCTTTGTTTTGTTTTGTTTTATCTATCGTTCATATAGAACTTGTACTGTTCACTCTTTTACTCTGTCAAACTCAGCTTCTTTGGCCCTTAACACATTACTTTTCAGATCCATACTTTCTGCCCACACAAATCAAGATTCATTGCAAATCATTTGGGTTCTGAATCAACAACATGGCATTATTTAAATACAAAACTATACTCACATTTATACTAAATTAACCTACCTTTAGCATTTACCACAAACATTCTATTTGCTTTGATACATACATACATTTTATGGAATATTCTTCCTCTGGAGATCAGAATGGCCTTAACTCTGCTAGTCTTTTGTAAGGTCTGGTTCTGTGCCTGAGGCAGAGATCCAAAATGTGTGAAGCTGTCTCCTAGTTGTGTTAATGATTATGGATTATGATATTCCTCGGCTGCTATGTATTTTAATTTTTGAAATCTGTTGCAATTATTTTATTTTATTTTAATATTGTTTTCTGCCCAGAGTCATTTGTGGAGATGGGCAAACATACAAATTGATTCAATAGATAAACAAAGGGACATCAGACATGTGTCAGGTCCCCAAAGAAATGTATTTCAACCATATGCCTATTTTCTACCTTTCTGTAGCCTTTCTTTGTGGCCTGCCATTCTATTGGGAGGGGGGAGCTTTTGGGATTGCTTTGCACTGTCTGCAGGATGCCGTTCCCCTAGGGGATGGAATGACTCTCCCTTATCTGAGAGATGGTTTGCGCTTGGAGCCAGAGGAAATCAAAAGTGAGAAAGACCTTGAGGAGCCCACCAAAAAGACCAGATACCAAAACACCATGCCACCTGTGGATTGGCTGGGATTCAAACAAACACTGAGACTCTGGGGGGAGGAATATTGAATGTTGCTTTTAATATACTGCTTTGCGGGTTTTTCTCTCAGAACTCGCCTTGATTCCCTGCTGTCATTCGCCCCTAATAAAAGTTCCTTTTGAGACAATGCCTGTTTCTGTTCTGCTTTCTTGGGTGGCTTAGCTAAGGTAGGTCCTTACATAATGTGAGATCTGCATAGTGCCCAGCCTGGAGACGCAGCTGCCCTACCGAGGGGGGTCGCAACCGCTGTGCCCCTTCCTAACAACAAAATGGAAGAGGGTGAGATGGAGAGCTGGAGTGGAGATATCCTTCTGGCAGACTCTGGAGAAAGCACTTCCATGGACCTGGGAGTGGAGGAACCTCTGGCAGAAGGTGATCGAGCCAGATGGTCGCTCAGGGTTGGGAAGAAAGAAGACTGGGAAGGAAAGGCTCTGAAAGTAACTCTCACGCGAGGCGGAGGAAAAAAGAAAGCAAAGAAGAAATACCCAGAGCCTACCCCTCCTGAAAAGGAGTTAGTGGATCCAAATTCGGAAATGATGAAAGCCATCTTAAAGGAGACAATGGAATATGTGCTAGATTCGTCTGAGGAGTTAAAAGCCCAGCTGAAAGAGCAATCAGAGTTGGAGGAAGAAGCAGAGGAGGAAGTGGGTGAAGAAGAGCTAGTGGTGCCTGAGGAGGAGGCGGAAGCTGCCCCCTGCAGTGGCGGCACAATGGGCACAACCACCCCAAAGACCCAGAGGGGCTATACTCCAACCAGTGGAGGGGAAGCTAATTCTGTTGGAGGTGAAATTTGACGGGAATCCCAAGAGATTGGAGTTCTTCCTGGCCCAGGTATTCACTTACATGCAAATATATGGGAGAACACTGCCTACAGATGAGGAGAAAGTCAGAGTGGTCACCCTAGCACTAGAAGACACCAATGCTGACTGGATGGTGACCCTCTACAACTGCAATGCTCCAGAGCTTAGAAATGTTAACCAGTTCATGGCAGTCCTCCGGCATCATTTTGAAGATTGCCTTGCAGATAAGAAAGCCCATGAGCGTATAAAGACAGTGAAGCAAGGGTGATTAACAGTAGCTGAACACATCAAGGAATTCCGGGAGTTAGCCAGCTGCTTAAACTGGCCAGAGGACATCCTGGTGATCTGCTTCCAGGATGGCCTGAACAAAGAACTGTAAAATGCCTGTGTGGCCCATGGAGCACCAGGGCAATTGTACGATTGGTGCTTCTTAGCATAAGAGGTAGAAATAGACCAACGCAAACACCAGCACTGCCTGGTGAAACCCACCTTCAAGCCAACACCTGACAGGAGAGCTGAGATGGCCCGGCCATCACTGACCACACCCTGCTGTACTCCATGCTTCAAGTGCAGAAAAGAGGGGCACCGAGCAGTAGACTGCTACAGCAAGGTGCCAGCTAAGAGAGGAGACCAGCAATCCATCGGCAGACCTACGAAAATGACACAGAGCCCAAGAGAGTCAGCAATGATATTCAAAAAAACCATAAAGCTACCCTGAGCTCATGGGGCAGAAGGTCGAGCTCCGGCTCCTGCTAACGATGATTCCAAGGCAGCTGAGTGTGATTATGAGAACGACCACTTGGTAAGTGGCCCAATTGACCCTATAACCGTGCCCCTATAACTGTCCATACCGGGTGTTGGGAAGAGAGTAAAATTAGCGGTTTTGTTGGACTTGGATTGCACCCGCTGCTTAATCAGCCCAGAACTAGTGGGAAGATGGGAATATCCCTCAGGAGACTTAAGACCCCAATCACTTTCTGCCAGTTCGATGGGTCAGTCGCAGGGGGAGTCCCCGCCAGTTTTGCAACCAGGCCCCTGCATATTGCCATGGGAGACCACTCAGAGACTTTAGCATTCGTTGTGGCTCCTAGTATGTAATGGCCATTAGTACTAGGCTTGGCATGGTTAAAGAAATGGAACTCCATAGTTGACTGCAGGGAAGGGTGCTTGAAATTCCTGAAGAAGAGGGCCCCTTCTCCCTCCAAAGAAAAGGGCGGGAGGCATGGACTACATCACAAATTAGTCTCCACCCTCAGCAAACAGGAATTACAGAGCCTCCCACTAGAATACCGGGACCTAACTGAAGTGTTCAGTGAGCAGAAGTTGGATGAGCTTCCACCCCACTGGCCCATGGACTATGCCATTGAAATTGTTCCAAAACCAAAGATATATTCCATGACCCCTAGGGAATGGAACAAACTTCGCAAATTCGTTGACAAGAATTTAGCCCGGGGTTTCATTCAGCCTGCAAGATCCCAGGTGGCTGCCCCCATGCTGTTCAGAGAAAAGAAGGATTGGTCACTTCATCTCTGTGTAGATTATAGGGGCCTGAACGCTATATGCATGGAAAACCTGTATCTTAAATTTTTTTTCTCTAAGCTGGATTTGTGGGAAGCATATTATCACATAAGAATACGGGAGGGGGATGAATGGAAGACTGCATTCAAATGCCCCATGGACTGTTTTCAATTTAAAGTGCTCCCTTTTGGACTGCAGGGACCCCTGCTGTGTTTATGCAATTAATCAAGGTGGTTTTAGTTTACTTTGATGACATCTTAATTTACACTGAAACCAAGGCAGAGCATGTTAAGTTAGAACGGTACTAAATAAGCTGCGCTCTGCTAAGTTATATGCCAAACTCTCCAAATGTGAATTCCACAAAGATCATATTGACAAATTGGGCTACCCCATCTCTGGCAAGGGTGTTGAAATGGACCCAGAGAAAATACGAGCTCGTACTAGAAAGCAATTACAAAGTTTTTTAGGCTTTGCGAACTTTTACCGGCAGTTCATTCCTTCGTTTGTGCAAATCGCACTCCTCATTACAAATCTATTAAAGACTAAAGGCAGGGACAAGCTGAAACCCAGCCAGCCACTGAAATGGATGGGAGAGTGTCAAGCCACATTCGAAAAATTAAAGATGATTTTCTCTGTGGAGCCGATTTTAAAGCACCTGGATCCAGAGAAAGCTTTTGTCATTCAAGCGGATGCTAGTGATGTGGCCATAGGAGCAGTCCTACTCCAAAGGAATGAGGAGGGCCAATTGCAACCATGTGTATATACTTCTAAAAATCTGTCTGAAACTGAACAGTGGTGGGCAGCCTGGGAGAAGGAAGCCTATGCTGTAAGATGAGAGCTCCTAACCTGAAGGTATTTCCTAGAGGAGAGCAAAATACCATTCCAAGTATGGACTGACCATAAGAACCATGAAGCAATGAAAACTCCTAAGAAGTTGTCTCCCAAACAAGCACGGTGGTCCCAACATTTCCACTGATTTAACTTTACAATCCATTACCTCCCTGGGGGGAGGAATTTCCTAGCAGATGCCCTATCTAGAATGCCACAATATAATAGTGCAAAATCTGAAGTAGTGAAACCATTTATGACTCCTAAACAATTTGCAGTGCCTGCCACTACCCGAGCACAAAGTAAGGCCACAATGCCAATAGACAAGACAGCGTGTCAGGAGTTCAAATAAGCACTGGAAACTGATGAGTGGTTTCAGGGACATAAGAACCTGTGTTTAATTAAAGACGACCTAGCTTGGGTTGGGAAGAAAATGTATGTCCCAGCAACTCTAAGACTGAGAATAATGTAAGCTGGACATGGATCAAACAATTACAAAATACCTGGCCAGTAGTACAAAAAGCACTGGATGAAGCCAGAGATGCCTATAAGGCCCAGGCTGATAAAAAGAGGATAGAGCAGAAACCTTTTAAGATTGGAGACAAAGTTTATCTTTCTTCAAAATATCTGCAATCCTTGCAGCCCTCTAAGAAGTTAGGTCCTAAGTTTGAAGGATCTTTTCCCATTAAACGCAATATTAACCCAGTAACTGTGGAACTAGAGCTCCCTAAGAGCCTAAGACAGATCCATCCCGTCTTTCATTGTAGTTTGCTCAAGCCTGAGATTACGTCTAACCTTAGGCCCTCGGCCCCTCCTTTGCCTATACCGGTATGGGTGCAAGGGGAGCAACACTTTGAAGTACGGGACATCCTCGATTCCCAAAAACACCATGGTTCCACTCAATATTTGGTGACTTGGAAAAACCTTCCCTCTGTCCAAAATGAAGAGATATACAAAAAGCATGTTAGAGCTCCTAAGTTACTTAACCGTTTTCACTCAAAGTACCCTGATAAACCTGATTAATGTGGTTGTTCTATCTGTTTTTCCCCCTTCCTTTTTTATGTCTTTGCAGGTGGATTAGCCATTTTTCTAGGGGGTCCGTATGTCATTTTTCTAATTTAACCATCTACAACTGCAAACTTTCCATTTTTCAACTTTAATGTAATATTTATGTCTAATTTTTCATTGTTTACTTAACATTACCATTTACAAGAATGCTAATTCCATTTTCTGTATATCACCACAATACCAGTATCCTTTCCATGTAGATAGTCCTCGACTTATAACCACATTGAATCTGAAATTTCTGTTACTAAGCAAGACAGTTGTTAAAAGAGTTTTGCCCCACTTTACGAACTTTCTTGCCACAGTTGGCAAGCATACAAATCATGTGACAATCGTAAGTGCAAAAAACAATTATAAGACACTTTTTTTCTGTGCTATTTTACCTTTAAACAATTACTAAATAAATGGTTATAAGTCAAGGACTACCTGTAGCATAAACAAAACAAAACTTTCCTAAGCAAAATTCTTAATTAAATATATACCTTAACTTCCACATGTACTCATTATTTATTAATTCCATTCCACAAGTTCAGAGCACCTTCATTCATATCTATTACTTTCTTCCCATTTCTCTTATTTTCCAGACATCAAACGTGACTATTTTTTTCTTTTATTTCATTTGTTCATTATCATTTACTACTTTTACATTCAAAATTACAATGCTCTTTATGTTATAGTGGCCACCAGATGTACCCATAAATACTGACCCTCGTTAACTATCATGGCTTTTTTCAGTAAATTCTGTCTACTTTACTAAAAACATTATTGAAAAAGTACAGATCAGGTTACAAGCTTAGGATAATCCTACATGGTAGCCTAAAATGCTTGTCTTTTGTGTTGCTCCATGGTGTTCTTGAAACCACCAATAAAAATTCAAGTCCAGTTTACAACAGTTTTGCATAGGTTTTTGCTCAAACAACAAACTATTTGTACTCAGTATGGACTATGGAGACCTGTTTCTTCTCCTGCTTTTTGTCCTTTCCTTTCACAGAGATGGGCTTCATTAGATTGGAATGAAGTAGTACAGACCATCTGCTCAGAAAGGCTTAAAACAGCTTAGGATAAAAAAATAGCAGTGTTGAAGTACTGCTTTGAGGTAGGCATCATACATTTGCAATGAGTTGTGAGTGGTGTGAATAGGTACTGGATGATGTTATCCATTACTGAACTCAGTAAGTGGTGGGTGGGCTGCTGAGGAAGATAAAAGCTAAAAGTTAGATATACCTTAATCACATGCATGCTCCATCCACCATTTCTTACATGTACTTGTTTTGCAAGCCACTATATTGCAATAATGTTGCTTATTTAAATTTGAAATAATAATAATAAAATAAAGCCATTTTAGAGTCTGAATTGGTATAATTCTTACAACTATTGATAAGCATTTAGCAATTAGACAAATTTCAGATGAAAGTAAGGCCTCCATCAAAATATTGCAATATTTTTTTCAGTGTTTTAATTTGCTATCCAAGACATTTTACAAAAAAATTCATTATATTCCTACTTGCCCCTATTTTTTTTCAGTCTGTCTCAAACAAATAATTATGGTTCTATGAATAGTGATTCTTACTGAGAAATTTTGGATTTATTTTTTGGTATTGTTTAGGTTTGGTTTGCCTCTTTGTCCTTTTCTAATCTTTCTTTAGAAGTCCTGTAAAGTTCTCCATGTCTCCATTTCATCAACAGTTTTGGTTAAATTGATTAGTGCTAGCTCTACCATTTGCTAATTCATATACTCTGTAATTCTGATTTCAAACTTGCAGAGAATAATAACATTACTCAGAAAACCACTCTACCTAGTATTATATCTATCTATCTATCTATCTATCTATCTATCTATCTATCTATCTATCTATCATCTATTTTTTTCCTTGCAGAACCTGTATGCTTATGAAAGTCACTGTCCTCTTTTAGCTGGATAGCTATGCTAAAAATATACTTCTCACTATTCAGGGCCAGAGGGTTCTACATTATTAATACATAGATCAGTCAACCATGCTGTAAAGCAGGCATGTCAAACTGCTGGCCCGGGGGCTGGATACATCACACCAAAACCGCGCCCACCCCATTGCCGGCAATGGGGAAAAAGTCCCGATATGTCACGCGACGTCATGTGACATCACGAGTTTGACATGCCTGCTCTAAAGTCTAAGAGCAATAGGCCAAACTTATTGAATGCTTAATCCATTAAACATATGTTTGCGTACTACTACAATACCTTTACAAATTGTAAATAATACTTCATACAGCATATGTATTGCATCTAGCAGACTTGGTCCATGCCATTGATGTATTTTTGTGCATTATGTGGTCCCTTTTTCTCTGATACTAATTTGTCCCTTTCACAAACTCTCTATAGTTATAAGAGTGTACTTTGTAGGTGTTGCACATGGCAACTGCAACTGATTAAAATAAGTGTCCATCTATAAAAGCATGAAGCAAAACAATATTGTATGATAGAATAAAACTTTAAGACTTATAGATTGGATACAGTCAAATGAAAATATGCACTGTGACCCACCTTCACCAATGATTTATATCTTTGGTATTGATGGTATTAATATAATGCCAAATCATATGGATATCACTTTATAGAAAAAGTATATTTGTCCATATAATCACTTCATAAATAAGGGTTACCATTTTGCATTTGAGAGCACCAGTTTCTTTTATGAAGGAGGCAAGATATCTGTTGCTCCTGCTTCTAACTTTTCCCAGCATCTACTTGACAACAATGTACAACTAGTTTGCATCATATTATTCCATTATTTTCTCCTAAATTGAATTGCCTAGAAGAAAAATATTATCTTCAATAATTGTATAAATATGTACTGTTATGAATGTATGCAATAATAATAATAATTTGTTAAATTGAGAAGATATTTATTTATATTAGTCTTAGTCCCAATTTAATGTCTTCAGGTATGCTAGAACTACCCAGAATTCCTAGCAAGTATCTTCAATAGCCATAAATGGGTTGGAATTATAGGGATTGTAATCAAATGTGTTTAGAGGGTTGTATTTGGAGAAGTCTGTTCAATATGCTCATGTAATTAGCAAGAGTACCCACACATTTTAGTCACTGTCATTGGGATTTTCATAGGAATATTTTTTTTATTATTATTATATTTTTATTAATTTTTTACACAAGCATAAGTCATTCAATAGTTGGTAAACAGTGTGATGTCTGGGTTACATTTATAACAACAGTCCTTAACAATTAATTTCTATAGTCTGTATTCCATATATTAATTTTGTTTACTTTCCTCTTTCCCTGAAACATCCTTTTTTGCAAACATTGCGTTAATACAATTCTTGTTGTTTTAATAAATGACAATTTAGTATATATTTTTTCCAATATTCCTAAAAAATAATCATCATATTAATACATTTATTTTCTTTGCATTCATTTGGATTGCCTTATCATCAATCCTGTTGCAGTCCTTATTTTAGTTTATTTCTCCCACCAAATTCTAAGTATTTTTACTGGTAGCGATTAGTTACATTTACATTGACAGACTTGATTCTATTTTTTCCATATAAGCCATCTCACATTTTTACGTTTCTTAAGTATTTTCATAGGAATATTTTAATGAATCTAGTCCAATAATCAGCAAGTTAAGTAATTGTCCAGGTCAATCTGACTAGTGGATTTTTCTTAAGCATAACATTGTTACATAGTACCTAAAGCTTTGTTGCACTTATTATAAAAATGATTAAAGGGTGAAAGGCCTACATATCAGCTTGACTCATCCAACTCCAGCTAAAGACAGATATCACAAGACATTTCTTCCTCCTAGGTGTGGAAGCTTATTCCAGACAGCAGCTGCCTTCAAGTGATTTGTTCTTGAAAAACTCTTTGATAATACATGATATCCAAAGAGCAGTTGTTACAAAATTTATCTTCAGGTCCCACTTTTTTTTGGGGGGGGGGAAGGGGAGAGATTAGAACTGTCTTCTGAGGTACAATCTAGTAAATCATATTGCACTTGGAAAAAATCCACAAATAACAGTAACATTCACTAAGGTTTAAGATTAAAAAGATTATAGTATACAGAATCCCTGTAGAAAAGATTCAACTTGCCCTTTGAAAAAGACACTTCATCCCAGATACAGTTCAGTTAGTGCTATTGAAATTCACAGCAACTATCTCACATCCTTATTCTTTTGTGAGTAATATTTTTCTACTCTGTTGTCACTGATATAGTGTTCAGTACTTGGTAGAATATCTAGGTATCAGGAATTCAGAAATGAATGGTGATGGAAACCTCTTTTTCATCATTTAGCTAGGTTGGTTTAGAGCTATTTACATTAAATAACCAAACTACATCTCTGTACTGTAGCTTTTGTTTCTGGAGCTTCTTTGCATAACATAATTCCATTCTTAAATAATGTTTTGATACAGACATAAAATTAGTATTGTATCATACAGGTTTCAGTTTTAGAAATAAAAAGCCCATAAATTTAGGGAGTAGATATGCTTTCTGCAGCTTTCTTGGAGAGTTTTCAGAAGTGATTTGTCATTGCCTCCTTCTTAAGACTGAAAAAAAGTGGGTAGCCCAACTCTACCCAGTTAGTTTTATGACCAAGGCGGGATTAGAACTTACAGTCTCTCAGTGTCTAACGTGATGCCTTAACTATTATACCAGACTGGCTCACAGATATGCACAGATATGCGTTAACAGTCATAAATGCTATATTGTATGGTTATTTATACATTAGTCTTGTACATGTCTTATGTGTCATAGAATAACATTTTCCCAAGAAGATTGTCAAGTATTCTATTGGAAAATCTAAACTCCTTTAAGTTAACAAAAAACATTTAATGAAATATAGATGAGTAATAGATTTATTTTAAATGTAATGTACTTATTCTCTTTCTATTTATTTATTCAAAACTGATTACAATATATTTCCAATTAAAAAAATATCCAACCTTCCATTAGTTCACTTATGTCTGTATTTCCATAAGGTTACACTTTGGTTAGATTGTCATACAGCCATCCTAAATTATGCAAAATATTCCTTGTTGTGAAATTGTTTTTTTATTTATATGTCAGCTCATCCATTTATCAGTTCAATCAACTATTTCCAGTAGAGAGCCTGTTAAACTGGCTTACCAGGAATTATGAAGATCTAGATAATAATAATATATACTGTATACTTGTTTGTATATACATGTTGTTTATATGTTTGTATGGATACTATTATATTATCTTGTTGTTTGTATGTACACTGAGATCTTATGCACCGGAGACAAATTATTTGTGTGTCCAATCATACTTGGCCAATAAAGCTATTCTATTCTGTTCTGTTCTTTTCTGTTCTGTTCTGTTCTTTTCTGTTCTGTTGCATTTCATTCCATTCTAATTTTAAGGAAAATAAAAATTATTGTAATTAGCCAGAAATGCATCCGTAATATGTAGCTTTCTTCTAGATCATCTATCTTTCCTACTTATATTAAAAACAATGGCAACATCTAGCCTGTTGATTAGATCACCAACTTTGTCTTATTACACATTAGCTTTTTTTTAAAAAGAAACATTCTATAATGAACGAACACCACTCTGTAATGTTACAATCATGTGGAAGGAAGGAAGGAAAGAAGGGAGGGAGGGACGGAGGAAGGAAGGAAGGAAGGAAGGAAGGAAAGAAGGAAGGAAGGAAGGAAGGAAGGAAGGAAGGAAGGAAGGAAGGAAGGAAGGAAGGAAGGAAGAAGGAAGTCTTCATTAGTACATAGTTCTGTTTCAAACTTAGTCTTATATTGTTCAAAACCATAAAAAATTTTATCCATTTCAAATATTTTGATAGTTGTACATAAGAAGGAGAATTTCCTCAAGGAGCTTGCAAAATAAAATCGAGGGAATATTTGACAATAGAAGACTATATTTGTCAACTCATTTTCTTATGTAAAGAAAATAGAAGGATATATTTGTCAATGGTTTTCTTATGTAAACCATTGAAAAGTGTATCCTTCTATTATCAAATATTTTCTTAATTTTATTATGCAATCTCCTTGAGAAAATTCTAGTACATGATGTTAAGATATATTATTTTTTGTATTTTCAACAGGAATTATACCACAAGTCTTCATCAAACCTGATGACATCCAGATATGTTGATGTGGCAACCTCCAGAATTTCCTGTTAGTACGGTTATTTTATACTGAATATTCCAAATTTTAGAAGAGTGGATTTATTCCATTCTGTAGTAGTAATCCTTTATTGTTGCCTCACAGGTCAAAATATTTGATTTTGAAATTGGAATTGAAATGTTGCTAGTGAATGTCTAATTATAATTAGTGAAATCTAATTATAAGGTTTCACTAGACCTTCACTATAAGGTCTAGCGAAACCTTATAATTTCATAGTTTATATATTATTTACCCATCAACTGTGTTCTTATATGTGCACAACGATCAATTTAATATCATGATAAACATGGCTTTTTCTCAGAAATAATTTAGAGTGAATTACTAATTTTTATTACTTTAGTGTATATAACTAAATATAATTTCTTTCACTTTATTGTAGAAAAATAAAACTCTGCTTTGACCATTTTTTACATACAGACTCAGAGATTTGCAGACACACTACATAGACAAATTTACTAAGATAAATAATGCCATTTAAATGATTACAGACAACACAAGCTCACATTTCTGAAATTGATAATAAAAATTTTTGCCACACAGATTTAGTTACAATAGAAGCTGTACTGGAGAAGATGTGTTCTGGTCTTTTTGTTTTTTTTTTCTTAGCTTTTTTGTATCTCCTTTGAAGAATGTGTCAATATGGCCTATTCATGTGAACATCATAATGCCATAAGAACAATTTTTCTATTTGTCTATCCTTGGAAACAAGCACACTAAACCTGTTCTTCAATGAGCCAGGTGCAATAATTAAAAACTTCATTACAGGATTATCATTGCTGGGCTTTTTAACGGTTATTCTAAGTTAAACTATAAAAAAATGTGAATTTTTTATACCTGCTTTTATATCAAACATGCACCAACATGCAAAAATAAATTGTCATTTTGCAAATAATAAAATGTAAGCTTAGTTAAAGCTTACATTTATTATTGTTTTCCTAATTTATGAGACTGAATAAAGACTTTTTCTTCTACTGGCAAAAATCACAGTATGCATATAATTAAAAAGGCAATGTCACTAATAATTATAACTGAATATTAAACACCTTTCTGACCTAAGCTAGATTTAAGCAGATATGGGGCTATAACAAATATTTGTGTAGTAACCTTGATCCTAAGAAGTTGCCTCTCAATCTCTGATTGTTTTGCATAATCAAAAGCTTTGCCTAAGATCTGAGACCAAATAGATACGTAAACTGTTTTAGAATATTTGTAAATCTGAAGCAGTGGGGTAAAAGTATTATTATTGTTTGAATAATAAAGTAAATGAAGAATAAATTCATGATTTAAAATACCAAATTTATAAAATTACTTTATTAGATAAAAACTAACACAAACTAATAATTAAAGTAAAAGTAAGAGAGAATTAAAGAATGAAAAGGAAAGCAAAGCCAAAAGTGCAGACAGAAAAAAGAAATACTAAGAAATGACTTACAATTTTCTCTAGTATCTTCATATTTTTGCTAATATCTTTGTCTTCTGTCTATTAAAATTAAAACCAGATGATGTACTAAATTCTTTTTATGTTCTCATTAATATTTCAGTCCCCTTTAAAGGCTCCTCCAGCACCAATACCAACTCATCTTCAAAAGCTTTCAACTTGTAAGTCTCTTTTTTGATTTTTATGTCCAGATTTAACAATGTCTTGTCTGGAATGTTCTTCATGAGGATCAAGTAGTATCTATCCTCTTGAAAAATAAGTTCTATAAACAATTAATAATTTGTACTAATATTCTCATGCATGTAATCGTTGTGATGAGGAAAGAGTCACAAAATGCTTCAATGCTGTGTGATCTTTATATTGACTTAAGAAAAATGTAATGCTACAATTGACTTTGAAAAGTTCCTAACAGAAAGACCAAATAATTAACATTGCTGTTGTCATGATGTTATTGTTCTTTTAAATTTGGTGTATTAATCTACCTTTCTGAACATTAAAAATGGCTTCCATCTTAATATAAACAGAAAGAAGAATGTAATAGAAGTATATGTTTAGTTATGTACCGTATGTGTAGAAACTTACAGAGGAAATATTGGGAAAGGAATGCAAGAGCAACTAAGTAAACATCAGCTCAGTCCTGAGAAAGGAGAAAGTCATGGTAAGTCCTCCTCGATTCTCTTGCGTGTAATAGCAGCAGTGAGAAACTCTGTCAGACAAACAAGATACTCTTATTATCCTACAACAATAAAATAGAGTTCCAGTAGTCTTTGCATATCTGTTTCCTGACATGGTGTACAGTACCTGAAAGGGCTGACATTAATCTTGAAACCTTCACTACTTTCTATCAGAGAGCATTGAACTGTATCTTTGATCATGGAGATAGTATCAGATATTTGGAGCACCCCACTGCCCTCAGAATAAATAGCAGAAGCATTCTTCTAACATCAGCAACAAATGGATATACAAATAAGAAACCTACATAATGCCATGCTAGAGCAAACACAGCAGTTGGTAGAAAGTTTGCCTCAGTCAGGAGCAGCTCAGCAACCTGCAGCCTAATCAATATTTCTTTGCTGTCATGGGAGTTTGCCAGAGAGGTTTGAGCAGCCCAGGATCAATTCTGACTTTCACAATGCAGTGAACATTGTTTATGGTGGGCTGGCCAGCAGAATTTCCTACAGATTACTCCAGGATGTCTTTTGTTCTGAGTTTGCTAAATGAAGAGGCAGTTGTGTCCCTCATTGAGGTACAATACTCTGTTGCTGTACAATTACCAAAACTTCATATACAATTTGCAGGGTATATGATAATTTTGCTGGGAGAGCAACTGCAAATGATAAGGTTTACAAGCTAAAGCAAGGCAATCACAGAGTTCATGAATACATTTTTCAATTATATGCAGAGTGTGGAGTATAATGATTCAGCTCTGACGGACCAATTTCTGGAAGTGCTTGTTCATGAACTAGTAAGATGAATTAGCGACACAAGGCATACTAAAGAATTTGGAAGAATTGTTCCAATTTGTATGTTAATTGATGGGCATTTGAACAGGAAAGTCAGGAAAAGTTTCCAGCTCCATCTGACTTTTCACAGCAAGACTTGTCTGCTGGTCTTCAGGAGCTGTCAATGAGGGTAGAGAAAATGTCCAGTTGATTCCCAAAACACCTTGCCAATGTCTCCTTGACATCTGGAAGGGGAGACTGAGTCCAACATAGAGAGATGGTATAAAGGGGTATGAATACAACAGTACTTAATAAATATCAGCTCACCTCTGAGAAAGAGAAGAGGGTGAGAAAGAATGATTAACCCCTTTTGTTTCATTTTGGTTGAAGAGGGAGCAGAGGAAAACTGTCATACTGTCCATTCAATAGTATTTGTGGATTCAGTTTTCTTACCTGGCCTACCTTGAAGGGTGACAGTATACTACCGTATATTATGGAGAAGGTGGTGGGAAACTTACCTTCTCTCTTTCCTTAGCACCAGTTCTTAATATTACTTTAGATTCAAAGTCTATCAATGAAATATAATAATTTGCCAACATGTAACTTAAGGCATTTTGCACATAAGACATAATTGCTACAAACATAGATTTGGAAGGGAAAATACCATTAAAATAGCATGAAACTTTGTGGTCAGCTGACATTCCCTTGGCCTCTGAGCCAAGCTTCTTCTCATTCTTCCAAGCCCAAGAAGCTTGCTTGCTGCAGCATCATCATTTCTGTGCTGACCAAAATGATATGGCTGTCAGGAAGAGACAGGCAGTGGCAGCAGCAGGCACTTTCTTTGACAGATGGATTCTGGCTGCTGTGTCCACTGCATTTGTTCAGAAGAAAAAAATATTTTTTGTGTGTGATTTCATGATTTGTTCTTATTTGCTTTTTTACTGTAGAATCATCTTGATCTGTTTCTTTTTCTTTTCTGTCTCTATACTTTGTTCTTCCCCCTTTTACTTTTCTCCCCCTTTTCACATTCCTTTCTGATGTTGCCTCTTTCCCTATCCTTTCTCATCTTTCCTCTAGTTTTCTACTGCAATGTTTTCTGCTTGCATTCCTTTTCTCCCCTTCTCTTTATTTTTTTCTTCACATTCTCAAATTACTATTTTTGAATTATTGTTGTTGCTATAGTTATTTTGAAAATTGATACATTCATGTTAATTGGAGGATAGGAAAATGTGTTTCATCTGGAGAGACCCAAAATAATTCTAACTTATTTATTGAGTGCACAGCCTTTACTGAAGAATAACAGAAGGGGGACTTTGCTTTTGTGCTTAATTATGGTTTCCAGAAATATCTAAGTCAGGGGTAGTCAGCCTTGGCTCTTTTATGACTCGTAGACTTCAACTCCCAGAATTCCTGAGCCAGCTGGCTCAGGAATTCTGGGAGTTGAAGTCCACGAGTCATAAAAGAGCCAAGGTTGACTACCCCTGATCTAGGTAGTCCTTTGGGAATTGATCATCTCTTATGTAATTGATCTTATTCATCAGATATAGTCAATATTCTGTTTTTGATATCTGTATCACTATTATGAGATATGCTTTTAATGTGTATCTGGACTGTTTCAAATAAAACAGTATTATTTAGTAAATCCCACTAAAAGTAACACATAGCCACGGGGTTTTTTTTCTCTCTCTCTCTATGTGTATGTGTGTGTGTATGTAAGTGTACTCAAATAACAAAAATAGATAAGATTTCAACAAAACAAAATATTTCTGTTAAGAGACATGAGTATGTATTTCATAGAGAAAACATTCAAAATATTTTCAAAAAATGTTTTGAAACATTTTTAATTGATCTACCTTGAAAGGGACATTCTCCAGAATAATACATAAAAAGTATTAACTTCCAAGATTAAGGAAGATTATATACGTTTTTTAAATCTTTCAAAATACAGTGTATTGTAACAGATCTTAGAAACAGTATTACATTAAGAAAAGATAATTAGAAATCCACAAACTCTCAGGACATTATCATACTTGACAGAACAATTACATTTAATGACGAAACTAAATAGTTATTATTTTTAAAGGGTCAGATCTGTAAAGCCTGTCTATAACACTCTGGGTGCAAAATTAAGAGGTTTTTATTCACTTTTAAAACATGAGACAGAAAGAACTTTCCCACCAACATTTCCTCTTCAGTATTGTATATAACAATAGTGTTTTAAATTAATATAGCAAAATACAGCAGTTGTGAGCAAGTTTACTAGCTTGCAGAATTCATATGCATACTCACTAGAAGACTGAGATCAACAACACTGGAATGTAGCATGTGTCTGCATTCACACAGACACAAAACAATTAAAGCCCAATAATGTTTTTTGAATATCAGAACCGAAGAGACTAAAACATACCATCCTTCCATATCAATATTGTTCTCTTTGTACTGCAAGGTTTCCTTTTTTTAATTAAATAATATTTCAAGAAGAAACATACTAAATCTTATATGATGTGGAAGATTTAATCCAGAATCTTTAATGATTTTTATAAAGCATTATAGGCCAAGGGCCTTGTTAATCTCCTGCAAAACACCTGGAAATCAATGGTAATAGACATCTGTTTTCTTTCCAGCTCCAAAAGAGAGAAACTTCCGGAATAAGTAGTATTTTGGGATTTGGCAGTTTCATATTCTAAATTAAGCAGCATATTCTATAATAAAATGGTGGTGGTTGTCCCAAAATAACATCAAGTCATCCAGACTTTTATGACTCCACAAAAGCATCAAAATATTAATAGATCTAATTTCTAACATATATTCTATCTATATATGAAGGCAAATTAGTCTTAGGTAAAAAGTTTATCATCACATTATGGCATATAGCAATATAGGAAGGCAAAACTGTCCAAAAATTTCATAGACAAAATCAATAGAGTATCACATAATTTATTCATAAAATGTTATTTTGACATATTTTGCATACATTAAATTCATCATACTCCATATTGTCTACAGCAGGCATGTCAAACTCGTGATGTCACATGACATTGCGCGACGTATCGCAACTTTTTCCCCATTCCCGGCAATGGGGTGGGCATGGTTTCAGTGTGACACATCCGGCCCGTGGGCCGACAGTTTAACATGTCTGGTCTACAGTCATTTTTAGAATCATTTATTTATGTGGATGAATATTGTATACTGTATACTGTATACTGATTATGAAATTATATTTTATATAATTATGAAAACATATTTAATTTTTCTTTATAAAACTACAATTGATTATTTTAGTTGCTATTTTAGTTTAAAAGAAATTTGACTTTTTCATAATTATTTCTCCAACATCCAGCAAAAATTCTCCTTGTTGAAGGATCTCTCATTCAAATTAATTATTGACTAAATTTCAAATAAGAGAAATTTGGAAATAATTTCAGAAATATTTCTGAATATTTCTGAAAAAACCTGCTGAATGTAATTTTAAACCTGAGGCATGTTATTTTAAAACCAGAATATATAATAAGTTTTAAACATTAAAGGCAATATTCTCCATTATACTATAAATGTTTCAAAGTGGAACCCCTCTATGGAAGTGGAAAATTACTTAAGTATGTAGGTACATACCTCATCCTATACTTATCACTACTATGCTTAAGTAATTAGTGAGATTTGATTCCAATACAATGTATAGAAAGCTATCTCTAGTTGGCATTCATAACAATGAGATATTCCAGTGTTCTCTCTAATTATGTCTACATGCCCTTTCCATTCTCTTGTTGTTACAACTTTGCCAAACATAATACATTTTTCAAGTGTATTGCCTATTGTTATTATTAATGAAATTTGTTATGGCTATCTACTCTAATAGACATTTACTCAGAGAACGTGAATTGAGTTTGTTGATCATTGCTTCAAGGGAACAATCAGTTTTTATTTCACCCAGAACCAAATGATAGGTTCTTCATGTATCACATGGGACTTTTGCAGTGTGGCTGCACCAACAATGATTGTCAACGCTGCTAACATTGGATGTTCTTGCTCTGACAAAATATGCAGAGCTCTGTGGTATTTTTAGAGTTAATTTAGATGACACTGGGAGGGGAGGAGAAAGAATGTATGTGGATAATTATATTAGATAAAAATCCCACCCTGCAAACTGAAAAGAACTTTTGGCCTTCAAACTGATAGGAGAACGTGATTTATGACAGCAAATTAAGGGAGGGAACATGCTGGCAAAATATGTGCTCAGGGGAGGAGAATTTAGATTTTAACATCCCTCATTCATGCCGTGCAGACATTTTGTTACATGGATAAAAGACTTTTTTAGGATAAACAATGCCTGGAAGTTCTTTGAAGTGTTTCATTAGTCGGAACCATGACAATGATATCTGGAGAGCAGGAATAGACACCATTTTTTTCTACTTTTGCTCCAGCCACCTCAAATAGAGCATGTTTTCCTTCTTCACATTTTCAATAGTGTTGTGCAACTTCTAGTACTCAACAATTGCAGTCACTTTGCCTGCCATGGCCTACTTTCATCTAGGCCAGTCCATTATAGTGGTACCATTATAGTGGTACGAATGCCCTCTCATATGTGCAATATCTGTGATGCTGTGACAAACTGAACTGAAGCCATTTTCATTTTGTCTTCATTGCCACATTTTAGTTTAGAGATTTTAGATGAAGGAAAAAGGGGGGGGGTTAGTTCTCAGTTAACCAAAACAATTCCTATGTGTGAGAACCAAGGTCAGTGCTGGTAACATTTTGGCGGGCTGGAGAGCTGTGAGGAGAGCCCATGTTTTGCAACAATTGGTGAATGTGATTTATGACAGCAATTTGGGGTGGGAATTGTAATAGTAACTTTGTAATCAGGGGGAGGGGATTTTTAGTCTTGGGTTTACCTATGTACGTGCCGATATTTTGTTTCCAAATAAAATGTATTTTTAAGGAATAAATTTTTGCTTTGAAGTTCTTTTAAATGGTTTCATCTATCGGAACCATGACACCCTCCCTAATATCTGCTGCAGCTACTGGTATAATACTGTTCCAGTCATTATAAATTTGCCCGACATGCAGAAAGACAGTTTGAAATTTGGCATAAATATTTTAATTATTACACTAATATAGGTAGTCCTTGACTTACAACCACAACTGAGCCCAAAAGTTCTGTTGCTAAGCAAGACATTTAAGTGAATTTTGCCCCATTTTATGACCTTTCTTTCTTAAGCGAATCACTGAAGTTGTTAAGTTAATATCACAGTTGTTAAGTGAATCTGGCTTCCCCATTGACCTTGCTTGTCAGAAGGTCACCAAAGGTGATCACATAACTCTGGGACACTGCAACCATCATAAATATGAATCAGTTGCCCAGCACCTGAATTTTGATCACGTGACCCAGAGATGCTGCAATGGTCCTAAATGTGAAAAACGGTCATAAGTCACTTTTTCAGTGCCATTGTAACTTTGAATAGTCACTAAATGAATGTAATGTCTCCCTTGGATGACTCGCCAGATACCAGCTCAGAAATCAGCTCAGGGGAGGATGAGCCCATTCCTGGCACATCAGGAACTGAGTTGATTGATGGCTCTGAATGGCCATTCAGAAGAGATTTGCAGGAGACTTCAGCTGGGGAAAGCTGAAGCCAGCAAAGAGGAGGAGGAATTGCTTTCTACACCTGATCAGAGAACACATAGGGCAGAGAAAAGCAGGAGCAGCAGAGGTCGGCCAGTCTACTCAAGAGGAGAAAGACCACCTGTCTTGATGAGCACTGGAAGCTGGCTATTTATCACAGCAGACAGATGAAGGCATTGCTGGGAACAAAGTGTTTGTTTTTTAGTTGTCTGGTTTTGGCCATCGTGTTTCCTGCTTCACTCTGGATTGACACTGTGTTTGGAATTGAACCATGCTGGACTTTTCTTGCCTCATGAGCTTTCTTGTGTGTAGATTTAAGTTTGTCTAGTGGAGTTATTTTGTTTGAGCAACTTTCAATTGCTTTGGGGACTATTGGACCATTGCTTTGTGGACTAATCTTGGCCTGCTTGTGGCTGAGCTTAATTGGGACAGTTTGGAGTTCTTGTGAAGGGAATTGCTGGGGAATATTAATAAACTCACTAAACCAAAGTTACATGTGCGTGTGAATGAGAGATACAGCACAATGAACTGTTGTAAGTTGAGGACCTGTATTTTCTTTTTCTGTCATATCTAATTTCCCAGTTTTTAAAAAATTAGTACACTAATGCATCATTGAAACTTACTTCCTTCCTTCCTTCCTTCCTTTTTTTCACATTCTATGAATACAAGATGAATACAGGTGAAAAGGATGTGCCATTCTAAGGTAAGATTATAATTGTCATACCAGATAGAATTGTGCAACTGCCATTTCTTCAAATAGAACCTAGGGTCAACAATGATCCCCACATTATGAATCAATTCTACATGGGAAAATACATATATTAAATAGTTAGTATTTCTCCCTTCAATTCTATTTCAGTTACCTTTCCTTCCAGTCATAATATTCATATATTTGCTATGTAAATTAAAGGTATATTTCACTTTTTTCCTTATTCTGAACCAATTCAGTTCTTAGAGCAGTTTTTTTGTTCGTTGAAAATATTCCTCAGAAGCATATTCAGGTTCCTGACACACCATTAGCCATTAATAAGTTCCACATTTTTGCATGATCTACACAGGCAAAGACCTTGCTGTGGTCAATGAAGCAAAGATAATCTTCCTCTTTCTTGTACTCTCTTATCTCTCTATTATACATTTTATGTTAGCGCACTGATCTTGTATCCCATTGCCTTTTTTGAAACCTGCATGTTCATTTTAAATTCCTCTCTCTTCATGTATGGCTCTATTATTCTTTGCCAGCTCTTAAGCAAATCTTTTAGCTTGCATAAGGCATTAATGCATATCTCTTTTCTTCAGTTATTATCATGTTTATATACATACATACACACACACACACACAACTTCAATCTAAATGGTCCTAAGCAGTGTACATTATATGACAGTGGTGGCGAACCTATGGCACGGGTACCAGAGGCGGCACTCGGAGCCCTCTCTGTGGGCACACGTGCCATTGCCCCAGCCTTGCCTCCCCCCGTGACCCCCTCCTCACCAGTAGCTCTCCTGGAGAAGAGTCACCCCCGAGTGTGGGCCACGCGGAGCAGTGCAGCCAAGGACATGGCAGCCAGGCAGCGTAGACAAGACTCTGTCCTCATGCCCCATCGTGCACAATTGATGCTGCAGGGAATGGGCAGACAGTGTGGCTGCCATGGCGCTGCTGGGCGATCTGCAGTGGGCCCTGGAGGTGATGAGTGGCCCTGCGGGCAGGCAGGGTGGGGGCGGAGCGGGGGCAGGGGCAGTTTTTGGGCACTCAGTCTCTAAAAGTTTCGCCATCACTGTTATATGATCTAGGGTACAACAAAAAGTTGTTACTGCTTAAACTATTTATTTTTCTGTAGCTTTAAAAGTTCAATGAGAATTTTAGCCATATTTTCTACTTATCTATCAGAAAGCTGATATATTGCCTGTCATGCCTCACTTTTTAAATTCCTGTATAATAGTTTCTGTCACAGTCCTGACACCTGAAAGTTTGTTTCATGAACAGTAAACAATAACCTAATTAAGGAATTACCAATTTAGGCAAACAATGGTTTATTCATTTCATGATATTTTGATTCAAAACTCTGAGCTTCAGTTTATCTGAGGATAGGTTTATATGTGAATATAAAAGGGATATATGGATACTTTTTAAAGAGTATTACTCTATAGTGTTATACATTAGTCACAATGTTTGGGGTACATTTTGGCACTTAAAGGTCTCAGTTCATTTGCAAGTAAATATGGTACATAATATCTGTTTGAATTACCATTGTGGGTCATATGAGATCATATCATAATATAATTATCTAACTTAGGTGACACATTCCAGTCCACCTAAACTCATTTATTTCTAAAACATCCAGTTTAATACGGTCCATTTATGCTTTGATGATTTTAAGTTTCCTTGTTTTATGCATGTCACATTTTATGTTCCAATAATATGTGTCTTTGTAAAACAAAGAACTCTTTTCTGTATTAAGCCATCAATGATCAGACTTCCTTATTGCTATGGTTTGTATATATCTCACAGGTATTCTTCCCAAATAACTAGAGTGCATTTTGACTCAAGAAATTATATGGTATTCATTCATATATATTATATAATCATACTCATAGTTTTATTAACAACAACAGAGAAGTGAATTCTGTTGTCTTTGCTTGGCCTTGATTTTGGAAGATTAATTTATTTCACATCTACTTCCCTCACCACTACTCAGGATCACTTAATTTCTACCCTCCCTTTCACTAGCCTTCCCATATTTTAATATAGTGTTCCTGTAAAGAACTAGAGTGCATGTGCATGTACAAAGTTTCTATATCCTGTTGTACATGAGCAGCTGGTATGGGCAGAACTGTATGTCCTTTTAAAATATGAGTTTATGATGGGCAGCTGTTTTTATATAAGTTGCAGAAAACACTGGATGGGTTGAACAATTGGAAATGAGTCTCTAATTTACCCCCTCCCAAAATAGCCAGGATAGATGCTTTAAAATTAGCATTTAAAATTAGCATTAGCATCAGACATTTCTTTAAATGAAATGTTTAAACCCAACATATTACAACATGTTTTGTTGGAATTCCAGCATATTTCATTTTGCCACTTTTTTTCTCAGCATTTTACTGTTGTTTTGATTTGCAACTTATATGGCTGATTCTGTACCAGTGTCTCAATATGTGAATAATTATCACACGTTCATTTTAGAACTTGGCCTCACACCCTTTAGCCTGCTAATTATCTTTGCCAAGACAACCTAATCTGTTTCAGAGGCATTCATTTCACTCTTAATTCTAATTTTCCTTTCTCCTTATTCCTATCTTGTATTGAATTTCATTGCATCTACACTATTTTTAAATTAATGATATTTATTATTTTAACCTTCAACATGGTTTCACATTTCAACATTCTGGAAAAAATATAAATTTAGATAATGCTCAAATAAATAATTCCACTTCTCACTCACAGCAGATGAGATGATAAATTCATATGTTGTCTGTATCTTTTCAGAATAAGCACAGGTGGATTTTGTGTGATTTAACAATCTTCCAAGCAAAAAAGTTGCTTCCATGTTTAAAACAGCAATAGTTCATATATTGGAACAACACTGGACTAAAAGTCTATATACATTTTTTTTTTTTACAGTAGTGCATTTAATTATGTGCTCCTTGAAAAAGATAAGACATTTTACTTGGAGCAATTTCTAAACTTTACTGCAGATTTGCAGTCTTGGTATTGCCATATATCTTTCCTTGCTTTTGGGGAAACAGATGAGTGCATCCTCTTTGGCTGGCCACACGGTCAAAAAAGTTTAATTGTAGTAATCGCATTATGTGAAAAAAGTATGGAAGCTTGAATTAGTGCAAAAAGCTGCATGTTGTTTTCTGATAATATCAAGAGACAGAACAAATGATCATTATTTTTAACTATTATTTCAGCAATAACTGCATACCAATATGCTTCCATATTCAAATTAATGTGCTGGTTTCAACCCACAATGATCTACAGTCTCCATTTATATTTCCACCTAGGTAATGCAACTATGTAATCTTAAATTCTGGGTTTAATGGAGGGCAGTGATTAGATAGTCATTTCTTATCTCAGTTATGAAGTACATAATTCATATCACTTTTTTCTCCCTCCCTTTAATTTATCTTTAAAAATTGCATGTGCATTGTTGATATTATAGAGCAAAGAAAGGCCTGTGTTTTAATCCTGAACAAGACAAAGATTCTTACTAACTCTTGCATTAAGGACTCTTGCTGTTTTCATTTCTTACTCCTTCAAAACCAGTTTGTAATATATTTGCAATAATAGTGAAGCACTAAGAAAGAACAAAAACCAGTCCCCTGCTTTTAGCTGCTGTAGATCCTGCAGCAAGAGAATCCCCAACCTGTGATTCCAGGCAAAAAGGAAAAAAAAGAAAATACATTTCATGTAGTCAGTCTCCCCATATCTCATATCTCATGCTTATTTCACGTGTTACTGAGGAGGAGATACAGAATGATCAAGTTAGCATTCACTTGACATGTGCTGTAAAAGCTCAGAACCAGAAGTACTTGAGGCAAATTATTTTGGATGGAAAAATGGTATCCCCAGTATCTAGTGCTCCAGATTTGCCAGGTGAAAATTAGTTTTAGAAATATTCTTCTAGTATTTCAACTAAGCAAAAATAAACCAGCTCAGCTGCTGAAGAGGGGCAATAATATGAAGTCAGAGTGGTACATAGTGTAAGACTGGTACAGATCTCTGATGCAGAAGTTAAATTATTGTATCATGATAAATACAGAAATACATAGTCACTTGCGACTGCTTGTGATTATGAGGTCTCAGGAAATTGCCTTTTTAAAAAGAAATTTCAAATGATAAACCGAATACCTGTAACTAAGAACTTGCTTAGTATCTTTAGGGCTACAAAATATTTTAAAGTTCAACATATGCTACAGTTAGAAATATAAACCCTCACATATCGCTAGTGATCACTGTACTACAGAGATCCCCAACTTTTGGGGCACCAGGGACCGGTTACGTGGAGAGACGTTTTTCCGTGGCCCAGAGGGGGCATGGTTTTGTGTGCTGCCTGCATCTTGCAGATGAGGCTTTGCTTGTTTGTGCGGCCTGGTTGCTGGCATGCCGCGGCCCGGTATTGGTCCACAGGCCAGGGCTTGGGGACCTCGGCTGTACTACATACATCACTGTATGTTTGTTTTCCAATGCTTCTTTAATCTGCTATTTCCCAGTTTATCATTTTGGGACTTCCAAAATTGCAGAGATTGAATTTAGTTTAATCACCAACTGCTGGATTGGATGTAAAATAATTTATCTTAATCCACTGAAACCAATCTAACACTTTATTACTACGTTACATTTTTGACTTATATTGTTTCCTGTATGTGATTACAGGTTTTTTTCTTGCAGTCTTTTTTTTAAAACTGGCACAACAATTGTCTAAACAGATATTTTGCATTATGTGAGTTAGGTCACAGATCAAGTTGATAACAGCAGTGAATATTATTGCATTAAAATACCTGCACGTTTATAGCTCCAGATAAGTCAAGATATTAGAAAAACAAAGAAATAAAAGCAGTATTCAAATCAAATGTGATATGTTAGGAAACAAAATAACAATGCTAAAACTGTGTATTCAATTATAATTAATGTCTCAGCATTGAAATATTGTTAACCATATAGCCTATTTTGACAATTAGCAAAATCTAGATTTTTTCCCCAGTGAATATCAGTTTAATTGTTAATATCATATAAAAGTGGACAAAGTTGATAAAATGATTAATTTTAATTTGTAAATGACAATTTCCTGCAAATGTAAATTAACTACCCAAGCTGATCAACGTCAAAGAAAAAGACCTAGAATAAAAATATCTTTTGATGCTTTAATATTTTCTTTTACTATTTTTTTTAAAAAAGTCAGTAAATGTCAATGAATATAAACCCTTTCCATTTTCATCTGTATTTAATGCTGAGCAAGTAAATTCTGCTAAACATGTTTGTTGCAGTGCATTGCACAAATTGTACTCTTTGGATTTGGTCCTTTCTTTGTGCATTCCAACCGCCTATTGAATTCACCAGCTTTAGAGAAATGTATATTTTTATGCAAGAGTAGTGCAGGATCAGCGGCTTTTTCCCATTGCTTCAGAGATGATTAAAAAGTAGACAGGCTTGAATAACAAAATAAAGGACCACACTAAGCTTCTGAGGTTAAGCCTCAGCAGATGACAGGATAGCTTTTTTTTTGGGTAACAAGTGAGATGGTAGGTTAGTGTAAAAAAAAATATCTGTGCACTGTATCCCCATGCTTTTGCTGAGAGAAGAATGAAAAAGCAAGATAGCATAGAACATACTATATGCATCACTGGAACTTATTGCTTATTTTTATTGCATTAGAGTAAATGACCTTTTTCCATTGCTGCCAAGTCAGTTATCATAATTTAGTTCTGCACTGAATCCCCTGTCAGGAACTGAGATCTGAATCTGCAGAAAATAACAGGAACAACTTCAGAAAATGCTGCGCTTTCAATTAGCATGCAGAAACTACTATACTGTTTTCCAGATTTATAAAATATACTTTTACAACCAGCTGGCAACTATGCATGGGTTGGAATGAATTAATTAATCCAGTCTTTAATATAAATTTCAATCCACCTCCCACAGTCAAGCAGTTCTCTTCCACTAACCTCCTTTTTTAGCATTCTGTTGACTTATCTAGTGCCAATTTGACTTGACTATTAGTAGATCAGATTCTTGTGTGTAGGTAGCATGTAATAAACCCAATGTGTTTTGAACCAAACTCTTGTTTCTGGTTACTTGTGCCTAAAAGAAATGTTACCATTAGTTGCAAACATTTTTGGTTTTTAACTGTAACATAAATATTAGCATTATTATTTAATGAAATGTTTGCCCATGTGCTATTTATGATGACAACTAAAAGACAGAATTAAAACCATAGTAATGTTTATGGAGATTCTCAGTTATCCAGATCTATGGGACAACCATAGTAATGTATTCCACTGAATATATTTTTTTCACTGAACATCTTTGTTGAAATAGCTGCTTTGGCTTCTAATTTATTTCTAGATATGTTCTATCAAAGGCTAAATTAGGAAGTAGAAAAAAACTGTAGTTCTTAAAGGAACTACATCTACATGGAGGGAGGTATGCAGTGGGGTACCCCAAGATTCTGTCTAAGGCCCGTATTCTTCCATATCTTCATAAATGTTTTAGATGAGGGAATATAAGGGAAACTCATCAAATTCGCAGATGATATCAAACTTGAGGGAATAGCTAACACTTTGAACTCAAGTTCCAGAAGGCTCTTGACAGACTTGAACACTGGGACTTTTCCAAAATACAGTTCAGTGGTGACAAAAGTAAGGTTTTACACTTAGGCAAGAAAAACCAAATTCATAGGTATAGAATAGGTGGTACCTGGCAGTACCTGTGAGAAGGATCTAGGAGTATTACTGGACAACCACTTAAAAATTAGCTAGCAGTGTGCTACAGCTGCCAAAAAAGCCAATGCAATCCTAGGCTGCATGAAGAGAGGAATGGAACCAAGATCACATAAAGTGTTAGTACCACATTTTAATGCTTCAGTAAGACCACACTTGGAATACCGTCACCAAATACAAAAAAGATGTTGAGACTCAAGAAAGAGTGCTGGAAGAGCAACAAAGATAATTAAGGGCCTGCAGAGTAAAACATATGAGAGAACTGGGTATGTCTAGTCCAAGGGTGTCAAACTCAATTTCATTGAGGGTCACATCAGCATTGTGGTTACCCTCAGGGGGCTGGGTGGGTGTGGCCAGGGTGGGTGTAGCCTACTGAATAAGCATGGATGGAGTGGGTGTGGCTTACTGTGTGCTGTGCCCAGCTCTATATCATTCATGTCAAGAGGGCCTGTGGGGGCCTGGGCAGGAGTGGGACAGATCTGAGGGTCTCTGGCAGAAGGGGTGGGACCAGGACAAGTGCCAAGACATGGTCCACTGGAGGATCGTCACTGTTCCTCTCAGGACATGCGGGGGGGCTCGATGGTGGTGCGGGCTGCTGGGAGCCCTGGACAGCAGAGGTCAAATGCTGAGCCTGGCCCTTGAGCACCCACGGCACCAAGCCCAGCCCCACTTCCCCAAGGGGGCACCCAGCTGCGCTTACCTCCTCCTCCTCAAGGCTGCTGCTGCTGTCCTTGCTCTCCTTACCTAGGTTGCTCATGATGGGTACGAGGGCAAAGTGAGAGGGAGGCCCATTCCTTCTCCTTGGGAGGAGACCCGGCTTTGTATCCAAAGCTTCCTTAGCAATAGGATGGGAGACCCCCAGAATAGGCCAGGAGGAGGGGGCAAGGGGATGGTGAAAGAGCAGTGGGGCGCTTTCCTCACGGTGCCAAGAGGTTGAGCCAGGCGGTGCAAAGCTTGCCAGCTTTGCACCTTGCTGCCTGCTGAAACTGGGCAGACTGGGGGCTAGGCAGCATTGCACTTCTCATCATATTGGTGCCACCCGGCTCAGCTCTTGGCGCTGTGAGGAGAGTGCCCTGCTGCCTGCTGAAACTGGGCAGGCTGGGAGCTGAGCAGCCTCACATTTCTTTTGGGATTTGCGCCGCCCTGCTCAGCCTCTCAGCACTGTGAGGAGAGCACCCCACTGCCTGCCGAAACCCCTCCCCCAGAGCCCATCAAGCCGGATATGTGAAGTAGGCGAGGGCCATTTGCTGGTCACTTCCAGGCGATGGTGCATTTCTTCATTCCTCACAAAGGGTGACACCTCCCCAGCATGCACCCAGGGGATGGGGCCGACATGGCAGGGGCTGGTTCCTCGCTGTTTCCAGACAGCCTTATGGAGCTAAGATTGAATGCGTTTCAGCATAGATGGCCACCACAAAATTGTACATTGGCTCCCGGCCGGCCTGAGCCTGGGCCTGAGCCAGGGCCAAGGCAGCGGAGACCGTTCCCTCACTGTTTCCAGGATGGCCTCGCGGGCCACATGAAACCACTTTGCGGGATGCATCTGGCCCCCGGGCCTTGTGTTTGACACTTCTGGTCTAGTCTAACAAAAATAAGATTAGAAGTAACATGATAGCAGTCTTCCAATATCTTTCACAATCTAAGGGTCTATCACAAAGAAAAGCAGGTCAACCTATTCTCCAAATCACCTGAAGGCAGGACAAGAAATAACAGATGGAAACTTATGAAGGAGAGATCCAACTTAGAACTAATGAGAAATTTCCCAACAGTTCCACACTGGAGGTTATTAAAAAGAGATAGGGCAGCCACTTGTCTGAAATGGTATAGGATCTTCTGCTTGAGCAGGGGGTTGGACTAGAAGACCTTCCAGGTACCTTCCAACTTTATTTTTCTGTTAACTTGGAAAAAAGTAATGGCAAATTACTTCCACATTATTGTCAAGAAAATTAGTAAATTTGTCTATGAACTCACTAATGTTCAAAAAAGTTTTACTTTATTTTCATTCCAAGCACAAGTAATAACATTTAAAGACCTGAGTGATTTAGGACTGGGATACTTTAAAGTTGTCTTCACCCCTACAACCACACTTATTTATTAAATAATATTAAGAAATGTATGCCAAAACATAACTACTTATTTACATTATATTTGGACTACAGAAATGCCTACTTCTAAGCTGTGGAACACCTCTCTCCTGTAAACAAATTTTGGGACCTATCAAAGTCCACTCTTCATAAAGCTTAACATGCTTATTTAAAATGTCCACTGATTTTTAAAATATTTTGTAGTTTTTAAAGAGATGAAAACACTTTCAAAGAAATGATTTACATAGAAGGATGTATACAGAGATGGTTAGAAGGAGCTTCTGAACCAGCTTTGTACTTCTGGGAAAAGATGCTTTAATATTTGAAGAAAGATGGTTGGTACAGACTCCTGTATATTGTGAAGCATCACTTTGAAAGCATTTGCATAGCTTTAATATTTTTATTATGGCTTAATGGTTTCTGTATTTTAATATTTGGTGTTCTTTGTTTTAAAGTAAGGATCTTTTTAATCACTGAACTTACCATTTCTTTTATAAATGATCCGGGAGTTTCCAGAAGGACAGGAATGGTTAAAACTAAAATTCTGTTGGGTTTTACTTGGTAAAAGGTACTGAAGCAAGGGACAAATAAATAATCTGAAATAATCCCTTTTAAATTAGGTTGAAAGGTCTATGAAATTAGTCCAGTTACTGCATGCAACCCCATCGTCACTGGTTGTTTGGTAAATATCTGTCCTTGTTGATTGTGCCATTTGTTAACATGGAAATAAAGGACAGCTCCAGTTCAGTTCACAATCAGAGAAAAAGCACTATGGGTGCCAGCATCTGCAAAGGATGTAGTTTTGCGGTAAAAGCATTGCCCCTTTTGTACACATTTTGATGTACAAATAGGCAGAGCTTCAATTTTGATGCTGTGACTGTTGTTAAAGCCTGTTATGACTTCCATTGAAGACATCACTGGGTGTGCAGAAAAATATAGTTTGTTATGCTGTAATGATGCTTTTTGCAGTTATCTGCAGAGAATAATAAAAGTAGCTGGAATTTTTCATTACTGAAGCAAAGTATACCAAAGATTCCATCAACAAGTAACCAAAAGTACAGGTACCTTTTTTCTTTTTCTTAGGAGATACTTCTCAATAGTGACCGTTTCAAATGTGCACCCAGCAAAACATTAGAAACTGTGATTTTACTCATGATGATCAAGGATCTTGAACCACCATTTGGAAGAAGTCTGTCTTAATAATATTACAATTGGAGTAGAGAAGGTTTAGACTCATGCAAGACCGCCTCCTACCAAATACCTCCCTTTGACCAGTCCGCTCCCACAGAGAGGGTCTCCTTAGGGTGCCGTCGGCCAGTCAATGCCGGCTGGCGACCCCCCAGGGGGAGAGCCTTCTCTGTGGCAGCTCCTGCCCTCTGGAATGACCTACCCCCCGACCTACGTACAACTGCGGACCTGTGCCTTTTTCGCCGAGCCCTGAAAACCCATCTATTTTGTGTGGCCAGCCTGGTGTAGTCTTAATTAGGTTTTAATATAGGTTTTTATATGGGGTATTTTAGAGCAGGCCTTTATTTATTTAATTTGATTTTAGAATAGATATTTATTGTGATTTTATTATCGCCTGTTCACCGCCCTGAGTCCCGTAAGGGAGATAGGGCGGTATACAAATCTAAATAAACATAAACATAAACATAAATAAACATAAACATGTGCCTTTCATCTTGTAATACTGTTTCATCTAGATTTTTCAGTAGATGCCAGCTATAGTACATTCTTCAGCATCTTCTATTTTTTAATCTACCAATGGCTGCCTGCTGCCTACATGATATGAATGAGCCTATTAAAACGCAGTAGCTAGGATGATAATCCGAAGAAGGAAGATGTAGTAAACACAGCGTTCTGGAGTTTATTTTTTTAATTTATTCAAAATGTGACTGTATGTGAAAATTGTCTAAACTGTCTGACTTGTAAGCTTTTGATCAGCATAACGTTACTAGCTCCATCTTTTCTAAGATTAAAAGGTATGGGGAAAGCAACTCAAGGTTTTATATATATATAGTTTGAACAAACAAAGAATAAACATCTGTAAGAAAACCTGAATTTCTTAACCTTTAATATAATTGGCTAGTTCTATGTCTTCCTCATTGACTCTGGAGTACTTATACTATAACATTTATTTCCAAAATGAGAAGTCTATTCAGTTTTAAAAGACTCTAGGTGGCTTTTTGTTTTATTTTGTTTAAAATCCTTATGGCTTGTTTATTTATTATTATATCTTTACAGCACTCTGGAATAAAAGACAGCCAGCCAGAGTTGTTACATGTGCAGAACACAATCTTTGAACATAAAAGCAGTCTCTACTAATAAAGGGAATAAATATAAGATTTCATTGTATATTGATTATTTATTTACAACAGAGTTATTTCCATTTAAGTTTATCTCTTCAAGCTCTAGCGAAGAGTGACTTTAAGGTACACATATTTGGTTTCTACTGCTCAGGCCAGCCATCATTATTTTATAGGCCTTAATAAAGTATTTTATAATCTCTAGAATGTTTCTCAAAGGATTAATAAAGAGCAGTTCCATTTAACTCTGCTTCCTGTATTCAAAGGTTAAATGTGAGAACCTCAGATGTGAGCTGTTCAGTTGCTCATAGTAATAATCTCTAAATAAGCAGTTGGTGGCTTATCTGCAAATTGTCAGTCCTGCACAAAGGACACAGCCAGCAAGCCTTCAGATAGTCAACTTTGAACCTTGGGTGGACCTTGAACCAGTCAGCACAGTAACAGGAAAGCCAGCAGACAGATTTTGCACAGAGGTTACAAGGCTGCTGTAAGGCTGTAAGCAGAGTAACAGCTGCACTTTGCTATGTGAACTTTGTTCCTGGATACAGGGGCATTTAATCTCTGTGACAGAGCTCTTTGTTTCATTACTTATTAACATTCCCTTCTCCAGTAAAGTTCTTTTGGTAATTAAGCTTTATTTAGAGAGAGGGGGGGGGAGGGAGGGAGGGAGGGAGAGGGAGAGAGAGAGAGGTGGGAAGAGAGAGTGAGCATACATAATTTATATGAGTCACTGCTGTTAATACTTCAAAATAAAATTGTTGTATGCCATAAAAAGAGTCACTTTTTATGAAATGAGCAGCCATATAAATATGATAATAAATAAATGAATAAATAAATAAGTTGAACAGGTATACCATCCCAAAGGTGCTTTTCACAAGGCAACTGGACTTTCTTGTTTTTTCTTTGAAGACATTTCGCTTCTCATCCAAGAAGGTGCTTTGGGTTAACTATTACTTGGATGACTGAGAATCTCCATAGACAACAGGCATACCAGTTTAAACTCTTACAGACCATACTGTTAAAACACCCAAAGGCACCTTTTATGTAATTAATAGTATGAAAAGAAACTTGGATAGCCATTCAAAAGTAGCTGAGAAGTGCAAAATTCTGGCTTCACATCACACATATGGATAGACCTGGATTTCTAAGTATCTTGCAGTATCTTTACTTACTAACCATGGCATATCTATTTCAGAACTCATAGTTTCTATGTAGGGGTTTTCTTAAGGGTGCTTCTGAGACTTGCTGAAAGATTGGGACCCAGAGAATAGCATTCTAAGAAGTAGGCCCTTCTCCCTGGAAAAGCTTGCCCTTTTCTACTTTCATGGTGTTTCACACAATGGTTAAAAAACATCTTTTCAGGACAGTATTTTGATTTTATTTTATTTTATTCATATTATTATGAAGTATTAGTCATATTATTTATTAATTTTAATTATTTGATTTGAGAGCTTTTTATTCATATTTTATTGTACAGTCCGTAAGACACCTAGAATCATAAGAATATGTAGCAATCAAATGTTTGTAAATAAATCGAATAAATAAACAAGTTCTCCCTTTATTTGGTTGTATTTTTTTATAGAAGTGAAACCAAAAAAATGGTTCCAGTTTCATATAATGATTTTATTTATGGCAACAAGAGCATACCTGGAAAAAAAGCATGGGTTATTTTTCAAATAGGAAATCTAATCATTCATTCATGCATACAGTATATATACATATACATATACATATACATATACATATACATATACATATACATATACATATACATATACATATACATATACATATACATATACATATATTGAGGAAAATAGTCGAACACCGGGATAAATATAAAAACAACTGTTTAATAAACTAACAACTGTTTGATAAACTTAGCTTTTGGCGGCTAACTGCCGACATCGTCAGAGTGGCGTGCTGGAGGTTCGAAAGCCTGCTTATAAGACTGGCAGTTTGTGCGCACTGCTCATAGAACGCATTACCGGTCTACCCGCCCCAGTTGACCGTATTGCTTCTAATAGACTCGCATCCGTTTGTATACTTGTAAGCTCAGGGATCATCACCTCTCTTGTTGTCGCTCTCTTTGCCCGCTTTGGATGTATCTGGCTACACGTTGCTTTAGGATGGTCCCCCAGTGCCTCCTGTCCTGTGCCCCCCCCCCCTGTTGTGAGTGTGGCACCCCACCTCCCATCAGTGGCTCCTGTACAAATCGTGCTGGGCATTTCTCCCCTTTGCCAGTCGTGGTTCTTTGTTGTTGCATGAGACAGCGGTTCTGGTCTTGCGTAGGCTGCGCCCATTGCACTCATTGTGAGTTGTTACGCTGTTGTTCCCACTTTCTTAGTGCCTGATAAGCAGGCAGTAACTCTATGTGGTGATTAATTGAGTGTTCATCCGACAGCCAAGCCTCCTTCAGTAACCGGCCGCCCTTGGTGATATCATGGGCGATGGCCTCCGCCCCGGCAAGGTTGAACATGGGATTGTTGCTGGCCATATGGACCCACACCTGTGAGCATTGCTCATGTCGTTTACTCTGTCTTCCTGCCCAATTAGACTAAGTCAGTCAAATTTGCCACGCCCCTCCTGGACCAGGCTACTCCCAGTCTCAACGAAGGCGAAGCTATTGACGATAGTCCGACGTGTTGGTTCCCAGACCCCTGACACTGGACCTGATGGATCCTAAGGGATGGGAGTGGATTCTCCATCTCCATGCTTAGAAAAGGCGTTCAGGTAAGACAACGCCCCTTCTCCAGCATAGGAGATGGAGAATCCATGAATGGGACATACCAAAGCCACCTGTCCCTATGGGAGGGAAGCAGTCTGGGCCGGTGTCCTGTCCTTTGGCACTACTTGCTGTAGCACTCTTCGGCCAAAGGAGGTGTCTGCAGAGGCAAACTTGTCCAGTTTATAGTGCCTCACAAAGGGGGAAGGTGACGACCATGTCGCTGCCCTATAAATGTCCTCAATGGATGCCTGTGTCGCCCATGCTGCTGAGGTCGCAGTGGAATGAGCCGTAACATGACCTGGAGCAGATAGTGAATGCGACTGATATGCCTCTGCAATGCAAGCCCTGATCCACCTGCCTATGGTAGAGGCAGACACCTTTCGCCCCATAGAAGAGAGTTGAAAGGAAACAAAGAGGGCTTCTGACTTACGAAAAGCCGTCTTCCACTTGATGTAACAGCGCAATGCCCTGCGGATGTCCAGTGCGTGTGTGTTCCATTTCCATCATGGCCTACCTTTGTGCTTTGGAGAAGGTCTCCATATACATATACATATGTGTGTGTGCATAATGTTGACAAAATATTATTATTGTTGTTGCTTAATACATTAAACGTCAGTCATTCTGATGTTGCTGAATTATACTTTACTAGAATTTCAGCCTGCAAGGTGATTGATGAGAAATATTGAGATTTGTAATTTAACAATTTCTCAGAGTACCATAATTTCCCCAATTTTGTTTTAGCCATGACCTAAATATTTGTAAATCTAAAGAACTGTAGATTTAGGTATCCCAAAGACAAAATATATCATAGATACTCCCATCTTTATTTCTGACAACTGTTATGTGGTGATTTGCCCTGAATGCAGTGACCATTACATGGAGTCATAGTTCTGTCAATAGAATTCTCAACTGTCAAATCATTTACAACTACCTTTATGCATGTGCAAAAAAAGCAAAATAACTTCTGGTCCATAAAGTGCCATATTACTTGTTTATTAAATTAGAGGTGACATCATGTTCACTAGTAATATATGTTTGCATTTTATTGCATTTTTATTCAACATAAAAATTAATGTAAGCCACTTGATACCTTTGTAATGAAAAGGACAGTATAAAGATATCACTAATGAAGTAAATAAAACCCCAATTTTCAGTAGGTGAATACCTTGATGTAGTCCAAACTTCTTACAAAATTGTAATCGAGCTTTAAAGTTCTCTAGAAATCTCTTTACCAACCTGGATAGTAAAGGTAGCAGCAGATAGGAAGGAAAATTGGATGAGAAAGGGAAGGGGAGGGCAAGAAAGCAGATTTAATGTAGTCACAAAGTCTGCATGTAGTCACGTCATTAAAGTGGAATATAGAAGACTGAAAGCTTAATTGGATTAGATCCTCTTAGATGTTACACAGTTTTCATATTATAGCTAGGATTGATCGGGGGAGGGAGAAATGCAGTAGCTGACCTTATATTTTTTAGAAATATAAAACCAATCTTACCTGTAAGAAAACACACAAAAAATTGGAAAACAAAATGTACAGTTTTTGCAATGAACCAAGTTGCAGATTAATTTGTGTGGTGCACTAAATAAAAAAAGCTAATTGGGAATCATATGGAATGGAAAATATTCTAGTGTCTAGAAGAAGAAGATAGTCCTTTTTCATTAGCAGAAAGATGCTTCTTGATATTGTAGGAAGAATACTATGTTTTCAGGAACAGAAGGACTGTAAATATTTATATTTGCATTTGTAGTATCAGAAAATAAAATAACCCAATAATAAGTGGATAATTGAACTGCCCAGATTCAGTGCAAAGAGAAACACTTAATCCCCCAATTGCCAACTTGCCTAAATAGAGACAAAAACTGGATTCAGCATAGTTAGCATAGATTCAGAAAGATGGTCTAAATATTTTTATATGGAATCTAAAATGGGAGTTTAAAAATGTCTTCAATTTTCCCCAGTTACAGCCATACTGTTCTGCTTGTGGAAGCCAGCAGACTCTATGTAGAGACTGCAAAAGAGTAATTAAGATTCTCAAAACTACAATTTATATTATGAAATATTTACATATTTTCACCCAACCAATAACTATATTTCTGACTGGTAGGTATAATCTGGAAAAAGTGTGCATGATAAAAATTAACTGCCCTCCCTTGTACTATTATCCCAAATGATTCTCCTGGCACTTTATCTGTTATGAAATTAATACAGAAAACACTGCAAACGATCCTGAGTGTAAACCTGCTTGCTTTTCTAATTTTACTCTGATTTGTAACCTTTCTTCTGAAAATCCTTTTGTGGTTCACACAAAAACAATAGCAAAGAAGATTTGATTTTCAGTATTGTCAGATGTGATAGTTTCCAGAGTATATTTGTTCTGGATTTTTTTCTTGCATTAAGGTATTAATGCAATTTCTACTGGGCAGAAATTTTGAATTTTAATTTAAAATAGGTGTGTAGAGTTTAGTTCTGCAGATGTTGGCTTCCAGTTTTCCAAATCCCAAGCCATGAAAGCATATGGTCAGAAGTATTAGAAACTATGGCCTAATTTTAATAGTTTGCGCCAGATGCAGATGTCTTTCAGCAAACACTTGAAACTTTCCTTAGAAATATGGAAATATTTGGAAATACTTCCATTGATTCTCTGGTTAGTCACTAGTAAGGAGAGGAAGCCCACATTCTTTTTGAAATTGTTGCTGAATAGCATCTCTCTTTTCGCCTATTTCAGTTGTTTCTTGGTTTGTTGAGACTCTTCAGGAGAAGAGAACAGAAGAGATATCTAACCCACTGTCAGGAAAAGACAAACTGCAAATCCAATTTTAAAAAAGCTATGGATCTACACTGTGGAAGTAAATTAAAGTGGATCTACTTCTCCTTTACTGTTGGGCCATCATCCAGCAACCTTCTTTAGTGTACTATCCCTCTGTCTTAAGGAAATTGAACAGATAGATTTTTCACCTACCACTTACCACCATTTTGCTCAGCATTTTGCTGACTAAATTGTTTAGCACAGTCCTCATGGATAGATTGTAAGGGATGGCAGAGACAACATCTTGACATATTATCCTCTGGGATTCTCTTTAGCCTATGGACTTTGATGAAGTAGATAGGATAGTTTGTATATTAGACCATTGTCTAATCTCAGGAATACGGGTTGGCATGGTATGTTGAATCCAAGAGATTTTGTCATTGTCTCTTTGCATGAGGAGGTGATGCCGGTAGCCTTGAATCTGTGATCTAGCCCCTTCCATAAAGGCTCTTCTTGAATCCAATCTATTTGATATCTATCATTCAGTCTTTCTTTTGGGAAAGATTGTTGAGAAAGTGGTTGAAATTCAACTACTAACTGTTATATATAAAAAAAACGCTATCTAGACTATTTTTAATCAAGATTCAGGCATGATCATAGGATTGAAATGGCATTGGTTGTACTAGTGAATTACCTTTGTCAGGGTCCTTCTTGTCCTTTTAGATCTCTCTGCAGTGTTAGTGTTTTATAACTGGCCTTCTAGCCCTAATCCTTCTAGTGTAGTTTTTTCTCTCCAGTCCCAGTGTGATTAGATGTTTGTCTTCCCCAGATCTTAGATCTTGTAATTGTTGAAACTGGAGACTGATCCTGTGGAAATTACCTAGAATCTTTGCACATAAGCTTTTTCTTTTTGCAAATATCCTCAAATAACCTTTGCTTTATTAATGCATTCTTAAAGCTTGCCCAATATGTATGAAAACCATTGTAATAGAATATATATAAAAAGTTAAGGTAGAAGACAAGGATGAAAAGCATATAATATAGCACAGCCATAGAAGCTATAGTGTACAGTACCAAACGGTCTGTATTGTATGTGTATATAGTATATATACATAAGTGTGTTAGATCGCGCAGGCAGTAAGACACGAGTCGAGTGACAGTCAGCTCTCGGTTTATTGGCAAGGCATCAAGTAAATCCGGACTGGCTCTCTGGGCCAGGGGAGCCCTCTTTTATGGGATTCCCCTGGCTTGTAATCACACAATTCCATTGGCTGGCAAGACCCTGTTGCTAGTTAGCCAACCAGCAACGGGCATG
>NW_015386552.1:329470-387602 GCF_001527695.2 Protobothrops mucrosquamatus
GAAGGGCAATCACCCTTAATGGGCGATCAATGGTGAAGGGCAATCACCCTTAATGGGTGATCAGGATATGCATAGGGGATTAAGGGGGGGGAATACAAAGAACACAACAAAGTGTGTTTATAATAATAAAAGTATGCTATATAAAAAAGCTTATATCAGTTTAGGAGCAAGTGTAATCATCATATAGTCTGGATTCACCACAGAAGATCAGTTTGGTGCAGTGGTTAAGGTACTGACATAGAAACAAGGAGACTGTTTTAGTCCTGCCTTAAACATGAAAGCCAGCTGAGGGACCTTGGGCCAGTCACTCACTCTCAGCCCAACCCATCTCACAGACTTGATGTTGTGGAGAAAATAGGAGGAGGAAGGAGGAAGATGCTTGCCATTTTGAGTTATTTATTTAAAAAATAATAAAGGCAGGATTTAAATCTATAAATAAATAAAACAGTGCTCTCAATGTAATGCTGAAGTGATTGGTACACATTTGATTAGAAATGAGAGTAAAACCCATATACATAGGCTACTGGTATATAAGCTATATAAGTATAACTATGTTCTTGAACTAAAACTTTGCAAAGAAAAGGAAAACATTACAATGTTGAAAGTAAGAAATCTTTATTAGTTCAAAATAAAATCATAAACTTATTCTGACTAAACAATAAAGGCTTAAATCAACAGAGTGACTTTGGCCCTGTCACCTTTTCTTACCTGTAGGAAGAAGGCAACCCCAAACCACTTCTAAAAATCTTCTCAAGAAAACTGCAGAGGCTAGTTCAGGCAATCACAGGAGTTCAAACTGACTGAAAGGCAGAAAGGGGGGAAAAAGTATTATTTACTGAAGTTTATAAGTTACTCTTAATCATGCAGGACTCTTAGAAGCTTAACTTTTATTCTTCACTAAGAAGATTAAAATATAAAACAGTATAACAAAATAGTATACTTAACAGTAAAAAGGCGATAACAAGAACATTACAACCCCCCATGGTCATCAAAGAACAGGAAACATCCAAACACAATCCAGGGTGGAGAGTCCCAGATAATATCAGATTCCTCCCAGATCTTTCATAGAAGTCAGGTTTTTATGGCTTTTCTGAAGCTCAACAGGGATGGGGACTAATTTGATCTCAATTTGGATCTTCCACAAATTCATGAAGCCCATAATATAGCATTGTACAGTACTTCAGAAATCATTTGGGAAAGGTGTTCCAGAATCCATGAGAATACAAATATACTTTCTATCTACAATTAAGCAGCTGTGTCACCTAACTACTCTTTGCTTCTTCCACATGATACCAGATTCATACCTTCACATATTTTCAGAGACCTTTTTATAATCAACTCTGAAGTACTACATGACCTTAGTTAGTTCTATGTATCCCCAAAATTTCAGGTTTTACAGCCAATGGTTCTTTCAAAGGTTATTGGGTACAGGGAAGGTTACTCTATACCGGGGGTCCCCAATTTCTGGTCCGTGGACTGGTATCAGACCGTGGCATGCCAGCAACCGGTCCACACAAACAAGCAAAGCCCCATCCATGGTATGCAAGCAGCACACAAAAAAATGCACTCTCTGGTCCATGGAAAAACCTTGTTCCATGGAACCAGTCCCTGGTGCCCCAAAGGTTGGGGACCTCTCCTCTATACTACCTTTAAAGACATGCATCCAAGTATTCTTACAGCTACCGCTAAAAGTGCTCTTCTGGAATTAATGGTATGATTATTTATGCATATGTTGTGGTCAGCATTGAGCCAGTTCATATAAACCTGAAAAATGCAGTTTAAGAGCCTTTTGACTCCGGTAGCTTACCTATTTTTAGATTCATTAAATGTGAATGTGAAAGAATGTAGATTGTGTCATTCCACATAGTGAGATTTGCGGATAGGATGTGATGTTATATTGTTATGTCTGAGTATTGTTCTTTTTCTTTGTATTTAATGCTTGTACACAGCAGAGAAAGGACAGTTTATAATGCTTCTTGATGTTACAATTCAAGCAGGACACTGAGAAAATTCGTATAGCTTGAGCGACTATTAAGTATGTTTTTTATCCTTCTATTTGCCATTTTGGTTAACACTTAAAGGGGGAAAAAAGAAACTTAATATATATATTTATGTTTCAGTGATTTAGAAAAGCCAAGCGTAACCAAATCTATTGGGAAAAATAGTACCTGAAAAAGATTGGCCTAATTGAGTAATTATGTCTATAAAAAATAATGTCATACAAAAGTTGATGGAATTAGCAGAGATAGCTAAATTGACAGTTTTGATAAAATAAAAGAATATAAGTACTTTTGTTTCTACTTGGAAACTGCTTGTGGACTTTATGCTTGAGGTGGAAAAAATGATATTTTGATTTTGGGTTTTATTGATTAGATTGATTTGTTGATATAGAAATGGCTAGTTCATACTACTATAGAAATGTAAAAAGTTGAGGTTCAGTGTTAATGCCTTATTTTACGGCAACAGAGTGAGTCGGAAGTCAACACCTTTTTTTTCTCCCCCCCCCCCATCCTTTTCCACACTTCTCTTTTTCCCTTTCCCTTACCTTTGTTCCATATTATTTGCTTTTGTATTTTTGTATTTTATATTATAAGTGAATAAAATAAAAATGTTAGTAATAAACAATTCTAATTGTCAAATCCCAAAATTAAATTTTCCTTTCTCTTTGTTCCTAAATAAGAAGAAATAATGTCATACAATTCATACATAATAGAACTGTATAAAAGCTTCAGAAAAAGTGTAAATCTAAGAAAGACATGGCTGCTTTAAAGAGTTGCAGATAGATTCTATGTTTGTATTCCTGTGCACTCCAAGGCATCTTTGCCAATTTTTTTAATATTTCTTAATACAATAATATATTATTAAGTACTACATATTAAATGAAAATATGTGTTATTAGAATGATGAAAGCAGCATCATTATGTGACATCAGAAGCTCTTTCCCTTTGGGATGTTTGTGTTATAATCTATGAGGAAACGAAGAAGGGATTGCATTGCTATACCACAATATGCCCAACTGTCACTTGGTCATCCTGTAGACATCTTTATCTGAGTCACAAACCATGACCAAAGCTTCATCTGCCTTTTATGAAAAGTACAACCTTCTGAAAGAAAGGTTTTCTAAGTTGTAGGTTGATTTTTGGTTTCAGTCTGATTGCATTTTACCTTTCATTATGCAACATATTGCCTAGCAATAACAAAAACAATGTGAAAGTTAGGATAGAAACCTCAGCTGAAGTATTAATATGCTGAGATGCAATCCCTTGAAAGATTTTATTTGTGTTATAAAAAGCTTCTCTTCATTTTCAAGATTTTTCTTTAAGTTCTTTGGTGGTATTTTTCATTACATTTGATCACTACTAAGTAGCCTCAGGGACTTTTGTTGTTTTGTTGTGGATCTTTCCCTTGTTTTTCAGCTTCTTCAATTCTCCATGTCTTCTGATCTAAAAGAGCATCATTAGTAGTTTCATCAAATCTGTTCTCTTGGGATTAAATGGAAACATGGCATGCTGGCATGCATGTGAATATCTATTTTCTAAATATCACTAGAAAAAGATTACAATTTAGGAATGTTCAAAGTCCTAATTTTAATCTCCCTCATTTCTACAAATGTAAGAAGCAATTCTTACATAAGAATTTTATATTTTTTAAAAAAACCTCTTTGGGCATATATTCAAAGCAATTTCTTTTTCAATGAATTATGAGGAAAATTGTTGTTAATATTATGCATAGTCACATAGTTATCCACATGTTCAGATGGGGTTGGACATTTTTATCTACCTATCGAGTCCTTCCAAAGGATCTGGGATAAACAGATGTTGTTGTTTGATAGTGTTAGATGTATTATTGCAAAATTTAGACTGTTCCAGGTGAAACTGTCTTTTGTAATTGAATGATAGTGATTTTGTCAATGTTGATGGTGTTTAAGAAGGACTCCAGATGTTTTAGGATTGCATCCAAGGCATCAATCACCATTGGTATCTTTGCTTTCTTTTGCCATAGTCATTCTACTTCTATTTGCAGGTGATTTTTTCCAGTTCTTCCTCTTCTATTCTGCTGTTTCCAGATACTGAAACATCCAATATGCTGACATTTTTTAATCAACAATTGTTAATTCTGGGATGTTATGTGTCAGATGCATGTCTGTTTGAATTTTAAAGTCCCAGAGCGAGCACTTTAACTTTTTCATTTTCTACTGCTTTGTCTATTTTGTGGTTCCACCAGTTCTTGCTTGCACATGAATGGTATTTCTTGCAGATCTTGCAATGCACCATTGTTTCTACTTTGTCATGCTGCTGCTTATACTCGGTCCATGTGATCTTCTTGCAGCAATTAACTAGATGGCCATTTTTTTCAGCTTCTTTGCAGAGGTGACATTTGTTATCTATTTTCTTAATTCTGGCTTTGTATGCCCTTTGTTCTTAAAGCTTGGTTTTATATGGCCTTAAGTAGCCCGTTATCTTTCTTCAACTTTCCTGCTCTAAGCCATTGCCAGGTCTTTTTGTTATCTGCTTCATCTGCTATTTTTTTTAAAAAAAATGTACTGGCTATTTAATACTTTGCCTTGTCATGTCTCTTCTGTTTCTTCATTTGGTGTTTCTGGTTTGGGCTCTCTGCTACTAAGTAAGCCTTCATGGTATACTAGTTTCGGTGCTTCTTCTGTTACTCTCCTTCAGATATTTTTCCAATGCCCTTTTTTCATCTTCAGTTATCTTATGTACTTGCAATATTCTTACATATTTTATTTGATATGTAGTCTGGCAACACTATTGCATGGATGAAACACATGATTCATTGTCATTATTTTTCTGGTCTTCCCATCTAGGGCTTTTAGTTCTTCCTGAGTCCAGTCCATCATTCTGGCTGTGTATCTAATGATTGGAATTGCCCAGGTGTTAATCGCCTTGATGGCATTTCCTCCACTGAGTTTGGACTTTAAGTTCTTCAGTTTCATGATGTATTCACTTCTAATCTTCTTGACTTCAGTGTGCTTTATTTTGTCAGCTTGAAGGATGTCCAGGAATTTGAAGTGATCATCTTCATCCAGACCTTTGGCTTACAATACATTTTTAATATGAGTATTTAAAGTTTCACAATGCTTCCTTTTTCATAAATTGAAAATGTTGTTGTCTTAAATTTCCATGCATATATACATAGATGTGTAAATAAAATAAATAGTTTACAATCACTGCTAATTAGTGAAATGTATTGTTGACTGAGAAAAAAATGGCTCACAGCCTATGAACCCAGCTTCAGAATAGGAATTTAAATTGTAGGGCTTCCTTCTGTCTTTTAAAGCTTCAGTTTCATTAGTTCTGATATAATTCTGTAAAAAAAAATGTATTCCTTCTGCTTATTGCAATTAGATATTGACAAATCCCACTGGAATCTCAGCAGTTAACTGGATTAAATAGACATAAAATAACCATCGTAAGTAACAAAACATTAAAACATTCACAGTAAATAGACAATGAAATATTCAGAGTAAAACCATTAAGGTAGCCCTAAAATGTTATAACAAACAATCTAACAAAAATTATAATCTAATAATGTATGAGTGGGTGTGAAAAAGCTGGCACCTTTCTTTCATCTCTAAGTCTTTAGATGGAGCAGTTGTGCCACATAATTACTTAAATCGGACTCTTAGCACTACACAGATTAGTTCAATTAAAGCTGAGCCATACACTGTACAATCAGAATCTGACATTTATCAGTGTGTTGCACTTCAGATTCCCCTCTCACTGCTGTTTATTGGTTTCTTCAGATCAGTGGAAATCAGTGGAAATCAGAGGAAGTCTAGCATAGCCTTCTTGTGTTTACTAATTACTGTGTAAGAAATGACAGTAAAGGCTACTAGATTTGTTTAGCTCAATCATTTTATTTGTTAGTAACCAGCTTTCACTTTTCCTCAGGAAAGCAGAAAATATGCATATATAATTGTTGGTAATAGCTAGACCAGAAAGAATTATAGTGTATCTAACTTTTATGGAATTAATTTTTTGCAGGGATTTTCTGTTGTTAGCTGCTACAAATCACAACTTTGGCATTTATTTATATTTCTAGATAAATATAACATATTTTTAAATATTCTCTTCTGCCTTTCTTGGGACTTACAATTCATATAACAAAATTATAATTGTAATACAAACCATTAACAATGTATATTAAAATAGTTAAAATTTGCAAAACTCATTTAAAATGGTGTAATAAAGAAATAAATGACTTGCAGTAATCAGAGATTCATAGGAATCTCCATTTTAAAAATTATTATAAAATAATTTATAGGTGGTACATATCTCTGTCAATAATCACTAGTATGGATAAATAATGTAATAATACATGTTGGAAATGTTATAATAAAGAGCAAAGAATATTTTACCTCAGGGATGGTTTTGAAAAAAAAATCAATATATTGAAAATACATCAAAATATTCAGAAAATTTTAAAAATAAAACTTGAACAGAAATCATAAATACTTGTATTAAGTATAATGCCACATAGTATAAAGGAAAAGCATCATCAGTTGCTAAAATACATGCTGACAGAAGCAATAATATATTTGGCACAACATTAAAAAATAAAAGTTTTGCTGACTACAAATTGGGAGATCAAAATTGGAAAAGGCCTGGAATTTGAGACTTCTGCGCAGTATCTTAGCTGTTCCTACCACTGCAGTTTTCTAGACAAAAAGCATTGATGTTGTTCCTGGGATCTGTTGGAGCTATTCTCCAGCTTCAGTGTCACAGTCTCAAGTATTCCTACCACAATTGGGACCACCTTTGCTTTTAATTTTCACATCCTTCTGTAGGAAGTCAGCACCACCTCCCTAGAGAAGGAATTATTTGGGGGATATTAAAAAGGCAGAATATTATTGTTATGTCCTGAGCCTGCTGAAGCTTTCAGCAGGCTCAGAAATGTTGCAAAGGATCCCGGGCAAACCACAAGGCTGCCCGGGACCAGACTGGCTGTCTCCAGCCTTGCGTGCATGCGCAAGGCACGAAAACAGCCTAGTTTTCATTGGCTGACGTTGTCCGGAACATGGACACTATAAAAGGCCTGCGCGCCATTTTTTCTGTTGCTGAGTGTGTGGAGTGATCAATAAAGAAGCTGTGTTGTTACACGAATCGTCTCCTCGTAATGCCTTGGGCCCGCGAATCTAACAATTATATTTCCCCAAAGGAATAATAGAAAAATCTTAGTCTGAAACCATTCCCCTCCCCAAGCCTCTCTATCCCAAGCAGAAACCAGCTTTTAGAAATGCAGATTTGGTGATTCAGTCAGGAAGACTGGGGCCAGGAAGCTTGGAGCTGATGGGATTAGAAAGACAAAGACCTCTAAAATCTACATCCCCACCCAAAATCTAAAGAGGATACCAAAAGGGCACACTCAAGCTCAGGTCAAAGTACATGCCACAGGAACAGGAAGAAGCTCAAATACAAAGCCCAAAGAAGGGGCTCCCAGCTCCACTTGGTCAGCTTTCCCAGAACCACATGCTGTTGGCTCTGTTCTTCAATAAAGAGAACTTTCTTTCCTAAGTGCTATCCATTTTGTTTATTCCCGGCTTGGACTGGACCTGAATATTTTTCTTTCAATACTTCTTCAGGGCTTTGTATTTTTCCAGCTTTTCATTCTCCTTAATGTTGCTGTCACTTGACACTGCTAATCTATTACCATCACTGTTTTCTGGCCCTTGTCTAGTATCATGATGGCTGGTTGATTGGCCAGTACCTACTTCTCTTCATGACACTTCTCCAGTCTGAATGAAAGGGAATATATATACCAGAACCTGAAGGAAGAACTAGAAAGGATGCTAACCTTGAATTGCACCCAGAAGGAAACAGGACGTCAGTGCATCTGGTGCAACAGAGGTGCCCTATGGGTCAACCTAGAGGCACTGCACCACTGCATTCTGGACCAATTGAAGCTTCCAGGTGGTCTTTAAGGGCAGTGTCTTATAGAGCATATAGTAGTAATCCAAATGAGGAGTGACCAAGACCTATGAGCAAGACCTCCCAGTTCTGGAAGGTGCAATTGGCACACCAGACAAATCTGTGCCAGGAGTCCATTACTCACAGATTCCTGGAACAGGAGCCATGAGTCCAGGGGGAGCCACAAATTATTGACCAGCTCAGTCTGGGAAAGTGCCATTCCATCCAGATTCAATGACAGAATATCATCTGGGCCTGGAGAACCAAAACACAAAGCTGCTCCATTATATAGGGGTCCTTTATGTAATGAGACAGAACAGGCACCAATTACAGTTCTAAATAAAGTTGGGAACAATACAGGATGTTTTATTGTATTCCCATGTTCTTGATAACACTTTTAAGAGCAAGCAACTTCAAAAGGGCAAGATTAGAACAAGCTAGACAATCCCTTCAATAGTCATGCTTAATCTGGGTGTGGAAAGCAAAACCAACATCTTATTGTTATTAATATACCTGAAATACATCTTATCTTTCTTTTCATGCATTACTTTAAATCAAAGAACTTTTCAAGCATATTTTCATTCAAGGAAATGACTATGCCTAACATTTGTTAGTTTTAGCAGTTTTATTTTGTTTCTGGATTACCTTCAGAAATAATGCAAATAGTATCCTAACTCTTGTCACAAGCTAGCTAATAAAAATAAAATTCAGCTGAGCTGTTCCATCTCTAGTCTATCTATCAAACTCTGTGCTACTGTTCCAATACACCATCTAGTTAAATAAATAGAATTCACAGGACAATTTTTTTCAGAGCCAAGTAAATTTTTCCCATTTATTTTAGTAGTTTTTGAGGACTCCTACAAATGTAAAGTTACCATGTGGACTGGATATATCTCAAAGTGCAGGGAATATAATTTGTGTCAGAATATAAACCCATAGAGATTCTAGATTTCAGGTTTGAAGGTATTGTAAGATGAGCATTTATCTACCAGCAAGACAGTAAGACAAGAACATAGATTTTCATGAAATTTTTACATAGGCTAGATATGTTATAAAACAGATGCAAAAATTTATATACTAGGTAATAATTTATCTATGTTCAGTCCATCAAAAAAGTTTAATAATGAAATAAACAGATGGATTAGCAAATGATGTAATGATCAGTATTTGGAACTGTCAAAAAGACAGGGTCAAAAACTTTTTTAAATTTCTGATAACGACAATAAAGTAACATGTTTCTTGATACCAATATCTTTTTTTTCATATTCACATAATTGGTTGGTAGGCTGTGGATTTTGAACCATAAATAAAAATTTATATAAGAAAGCTTTTACAAACATTGCAAAGCTTAAATTTTATATAGATTCTTGTAAGACTATAGTACTAAATCAGTACTGCAAATACTGTACATGGACAACTGATAGATGGCAACAGAGAAGTAGATTTTTCTATATTTGCTGCCATCTAGATGTGGTCCATATTTTTGTAGCCCAGATCTGACTCTGTTTTACTAAGCCACTTCAGTGTGAGATTGTTTGTTTGTTGGTTGGTTTATTTATTTTCATTTCTAAAGCTGTCCATCTCAGCAAATGACTCCGGGCGACTCACTCTGGGCAGTTTAACGCTAAATTCTGGGCCTATGCCTTCCTTTAAATAAATAAAAACAACTAATTTATAAAAGTTATATGACTGCTGGAAACCATATCGGCTTTAGTGTTGGTAGCTCATAATACATAATTAGCTTCAATTAGATCTAAGTTACAAACTATTTATGGCACTTGCTCACCCTCTCATTATTTTTTTTACTAAAAATAGTTGGAATTCAATCCATTTCCAACTTTTCTGCCAATCTTGCAACACTGAGAAGGAGAACCAAAGAATAATTTCCATGCCCTAAGCAACTGCAACTCCAGAATAAACAATTTCCCTTCCCTCCAGCTAAACTGAAATAAAAGTTTATATGCACATGCACACGCCAGCCTATTCTTACTTCATGTTGTGAATATTATCTTCTTAATGTAAAATAAATAAATAAAAAAGGTTTTTATTGTGGGAAGCTTGAAGGCACCTTTTTCCTTGAAAGGATTGCTAGGTCAGCCAAGGCCAGGAGGTGGAGATGGCATAAAGTTTGAGTTCTTCTAATTAAGTAACCATTCATGGACTCAGAGCATTTAAAAGCATTTAAAAGAAAACCTAGTTTTCCTGCAGTTTCAAATAGAATGCAACTGAACCAAAAATAAATCAGCCCATTTATCAAGCACAACCAATGTCATAGGATCACAGAAGACTTGTTCCAAACAAATAAGCGACCTTATGTGGAACAGCGATTATCCAGCTTTAGCTTCTTTCTTGAAGAGAAGCTCAGTACAATATAAAGTAATGTTGAAAGAAAAATCTTCCTTAGGGTCCAGTCCAAGCTAGGAATAAACAAAATGGAGACTGCTTTAGAAAGAAGGTTGAAGAGAGATTCTAAGATGGCGGTGCCTGGATCGGCTGCGGCTGCATTGGCTCTCAAAAGTGAAGAGTTATGGGAGGGATATTAAGGGATATAGGCCACATGATCAGGAAGGTTTTAATGTGTTTGAGCAATGTGGTGGAACTAAGGTAACATACAACATATGACTGACAATCTTTGCTGGCATGGCGAGTTTCTAGCTGTTTCGGAACTGTTGGTGAGACCGTTAAAAGTTGTTGTTGCTGTTTGAAATGGTTCTGCCGGCAGCAAGATCTGACTGCTGGGCCAGCGACGGATTCTATTGCAAATAAGGGCTGTTTCCAAAGGAGGCAGAGGAGGAAAGGTCCCGGGGCTTATGGAGCAAAGGAACTGGATGAGGCTGTCGGCAGGCCCAGAGGATGGGAGAGAGGCTTTTGGAAGAGTTGGTGGCGGAAGCAGCGTTCTCCAGGGGCGAAAAGGAGTGAGGCTTCTTTAAGGAAAAGGTGGAAGAGACAAGATCAGAAAAAGAAAAGGAGGCGGGGTTGTCGTGCAGGAATACAAGCTAATTTGAGGGATAATCCACATGGAGCTCCATTTCCATCTGTCCTGTTTGCCATCGTTCGCTCCCTAGAAACTAAAATGGAAGATCTGTAACTTGAGTTGGCCATGAACAAGGAGTGTATATCGGAGGTGGTGACCCTTTGAGAACTGTATGCAACGAAATTTCATTTTGATGTATGCCGATTGGTGTACTTTCAAAGTGACAATAAAGTTGTTATTATTATTATTATTATTATTGTTGTTGTTGTTGTTGTTGTTGTTGTTTATTGAAGAGCAGAGCCAGACAGAAAGGTGGCTCTGGGAGAGATGACCACATGTTGCTGGGAGTGGTGGGTTTTTATATCTTCTTGGGCTTTTAAAGTTGTTTCCTGTTTCTGTGGCATGAACTTTGACCTGAGCTTCAGTGTGTCTGTCTGGTATTGGTGGGTTAATCATATTATGTTCTAAAGGTCATGTCTTTAGAATTTGGGTGGGGTATGTAGATTTTAGGAGTTTGCCTTTCTAATCTCATCAGCTTCTAGCTTCCTGGCTCCAACCTTCCTGAATAGGATGATCAAATCTGCATTTCTAAATATTCTGCCTTTTAATATTCCCAGAATATTTCTTTCTGTTGTCCTCCCACAGCATTTTTAAAATTTTTCTTTACAAATAAATAAGTTGGTATGAGACAGCAGGCTTTCATCCTTTGTCTCTCCAGCCAATCGGCAACATCAGCTATAAAATCTGTGCTGAGGAATAGCTGGTGCCATAATGTGTGGAAATAAAGCAGCCAGAAAGAGATAATTTTCTCTAGCAGTATTCACAAGGAGTAAGAGTAGTAGGACTCACAAGAAGTAGTTGGATTAGCACTTGGAGTAACAGTAACGTGGAATAGTAGAAGTGGGGAAAGGTGGAATAGTGGTCAGTAGTGAGTAATAGTTTGTGAATGCTTATGTGAGTGTGTTATCTAGAGACCTGTATTGTGTTGGCACTTTTGTGTTTGAGCCCACTGAACTGGGTATACTTAAAAGTTCCCGTGACATTTGGGCATAATGAAGAGTATTCATATCAGATGCAGTAAGAAGAGAAATTACAGATGCTTTAATTTTAGGGTTGCCAGGTGTCCACTATTTGAGTGGACAGTCCGCTTTTTTCACATTATGTTCACTATTTTTTTCACAAAATAGTGGACATTTTTTTATTCAAAAGCTTTATGATGAAATGGTACGTAATCTAAAGCTGTACAGTCTACTTTTTTTAACTACTTAACCCCCCCCCCCCGCTTGTCTGCTATTTTTTGGAAGCAGACCTGGCAACCCTATTTAATTTTAGGTTAGCTGCATTGCATGGGCCAGAACATTGCCTTAGAGCAAAGGTGGGACAGCTACATATATTTTATCTTACTTCTCCTATAGCCTCATTGTCCACCATATCCTGGACAAAAATGCAAGATACCTAGCTTTTTGGAATAAATACATAAAAGAGGCAGGGGAAAAGATTGCAGCAAAAAATTTTTTTGAAAAAGAAAATTGTTTTTAGTACAAGTCAGGACTGATTAAAGGGAGAGAATATCCAACAAAAACAAACATCCATGCAGCTAATTCAAACTGAACCCACCCTACAATCCAGAATATTTTCTTAGGAAAAGATGTAGGAAAAGGACTGGAGGAACCAGGGAAAGAGTTATAAAGGCATCAGTTTAGAATTGTTATATAGATACACACAAACCAAGTCCAATTCCCCTTGAATGCCATTGACCCTTATTTAACTCTAACCAGGTGCTGACCATTAAGTGGAAAGATTCCTATGCATACAATAGATTTTTTAGCAATAAATCAGTTAATTTGAACCTTCATGTGTGAACCTGGTTTTTCATGCTGATTTAGATGCCTTCTTGTATATATTTTTGCTTATATGATTTTCCCAATTGGTACCTTTTAATCAAATAACTATATTTAAAAATTCAGATAATTGCAACAATTGAAGAAAAAATGGCCTCTAGTTTTAATTTTAGTTTGCAAATTAAATCAATTTAGATTAAAATGTGAAATAAATATATCTCACTTTTTTCATTGGGACTGAGTCATTAATACCATATAGCACATAACAGCCTGCCATCATCAAATATAAATATAAATGTTTTCATGATATAGTTGATTATACTGTGGTGGCACAGTGGTTAGAATGCAGTATTGCAGGCTAACTCACTGTTCAATCCAGGAGTTTGATTCTGAATGGCTCAAGGTTGACTCAGCCTTCCCTCCTTCCGAGGTCAGTAAAATGAGGACCCAGATTGTTGGGGGCAAGATGCTGATTCTGTAAACCGCTTAGCGGGGGCTGTAAAGCACTATGAAGTGGTATATAAGTCTAAGTGCTATTGCTACTGCTACACCTGAAATATACTTACAAATAACTGTTAATAAGAATAAAATATTATTTGGCAGGGTTTTTTCCATAAGTACTCCTAGTGCTTATTCATTCATTCATTCATTCATTCATTCATTCATTCAGGTTTTCCCCCTGCTTACATTGGGCACATACTTACTTTTGCAGAATTTATTCTATAAAAATTTTCTTTAATTCACAATGTTTATAATCATTTTAGAAATCTTAGATATTTCTTCTGATTCCAATCAAGTTTTTTGAATAACCAATTTGAAATATAATATTAATTGCAGTGTTTCATCAGCCAAAAGGTATGCCCTAGAAACAGACAATATGCTTATTTACTTTTCAAAGCAGGTACTGTAGAGATAGGTTCTTAAAAGTATGCTTCTCTTATTTCAGTGATGGAAGTGAAATTTGTTCTAAGTATTTTATGTTCTCTGCTAAACAAATTCTGTATGCCAAATGATCCTTCTTAGATATATTCACCAAGAATTAGTAAAACTTTGCTTCTTAATGAATTAGGCACATTTTCTTCTATAATTTTTTCGTTTCATTTAATGTAGAATGATGGGATATTTTTTTTAATCTGTCTGGTGTGAGTGGGGTAAATGTTATACAAAGAAGCACTTTCTAGTAAGTATGGCTGAATTCTTTGAGGAAGAAAAGAAAGGGAAAAACATGAGACTGTAATATCATATAGAAACAGCAAAGTTAATTTGTTCAACAGAATGAGAATATTTATTTGAAGAATGCAACATGTAAACTTGCATATTTTTATTTAGAAAAGAGTGATTCAATTCCATATCAGTTATTGCAGTGATTTATAAAGCCATCTATAAATTCAGTTGTGGCTAAGGACTAAATTTTGCTCCTGAATTGTATTTTGCAATACAATTAAAATGTAATTTTGGTAGTTGGGTACACATGACAGTTTTAAAATACAAGCCTTGATTTAATCAAACCAGTTGAGATGTGCCCAACGGGGTGGGGAAAAGGGCAGTGACTGCATTTTGCCTTAAAATATTTATCACATTAAGTACTGGGTTACACTAAGAGAAAAACAAACATTATTTTATGTTTATATTTTAGAAATATTAAGTACATCAGTTAAATACTATTACCATGATTGCTCCATGTTTTGAATAGTTTCCCCTTCCTTTCATATTAAAAATAGCAGTTTAGGAGGCCCCTTTTACCCTCTTTATTATAACCATAATAATTTGAGGAAAGGCTCTTATTACTTAAGAAAGGTGACACAGTAATAAACTTTAATCTTTTTATATCTGTACCAAAATGGGAAATCAGCAATTTTTCCTAACAAAAGAATTGAGAAGTATTTTTATATAAAAACCTATGTTTTGCCAAGTTGGGTTTGGGCTATTAGCCATGGATAATGAAAGAAATGTTACAGCTATAGAGATATGAATGATAACAAAATTATAAGCACTAATAGAACAAATGAATATAAACATTTTTAATTAAAATTTGTGGTTTGATAGAAATACTGTATAGTCAAATATATCTCTATGGCTACTTGTTTACCTGGTTTCTAAATTCACAATTCTTTTGTGTTTTAAAGCCAGTCTCATTACAATTTGGTGAAAACTATCCCAAAGATGCTTTTTCATGAGGCAACTGGACTTCCTTGTTTTTCTTTGAAGACGTTTCGCTTCTTATCCAAGAAGCTTCTTCAGCTCTGACTGGATGGTGGGGAATGGAAAGACCATCCAGTCAGCTCTGAAGAAGTTTCTTGGATGAGAAGTGAAATGTCTTCAAAGAAAAACAAGAAAGTCCAGTTGCCTCATGAAAAAGCATCTTTGAGATAACTATGACTGGGATGACTGAGAATCTCCATACTGTAGACAATTTGGTGAAAATCTTTCACATCAAGAAAAACCCACTGAGCCTCTGTCTTGGTATCTTTCTCTTTTTCTCTTGCTGTACTTTGTTCTCTGCCAAAACCCAGCCACAGTTTTCTGAATCATACAGTTGTATGAAGCATGGGAAGACATATCCATGGAATGTGTGATAGCCTAATTTGAGAGACAAAGTTTGTGTATGTTGGCTCTGAAACCACTCTAGTCAATTAATAATAAATAGAAATAATTCTAATATATCCCTGGAAACATGAATTACAGTTGTTATGGGGGGGGGGGAAATCCTCTCCTTTGGTGTCTTATTACATTTTTGAGCAATAGCTGATATGTACAATGAGTTTGAATCATTACAACTTTCCTTAACTTAAACAGTCACTGCCCTCATGTCCTCCAGAGAGCAATATTCTGGTAAAAGGACATGATTAGTCTTTGTGGAGAGCAAGAAATGATGCAATGTGGGAAGGAAAGTGTCATTCAAATAGATAAGTCTGGGTTATTTGAAATCCTTCCCCTTCGTCCCCTTTTTTTTGGCAGTTGTGGTTATGATTTGTCTTCATGTAAACGTTTTTAGGAAGAGCTTAAGACCAATATAAATCAAGATATCTCTTGCAATATCTGTTACTCTTAACTGCAATTAATCCATTAACAAATTGGATTGATAATTACCAAGGGAAATAAAAACCTGGATGCCTTCATTAATTTTGATCCTTCTTTTTGTCTGTGAACAGTTTTAGGGATTAGCTTCATATGTTTTATTTGACATATGGCATAGTGTTGTACAGCCTATGGATATGATTTTATATTGTTGTATTTGGTTGCTGTGAAAATAACTTCTCATGTCAGGTATTTACAAATTTCAAAAATAGAATACACCTCTTCACAAGGCATAGGACACAGAAAGTAGGAAAGGAAAGATGATTGTTTAATATCTTGAACTAGAACTGGAGCAAATAGATAGATTGAGGCAAGACCCTCATACTAAACTTTACATATCCAGCAAAACAAGAAGAATTCAGGCAAAAGAAAGCAGAAACTTTGCTCTAAGAAAAAGAGCTATTTTTGAAAAAAGAATTATAAGTTCTAATCAGGATTTGCATTGGCTTGTTTATTTGTTTTTTTTAATCCTGTCAGTGTAAAATCATATTTTGTTCTTTTTTAAATTCTTGATACTTACTAGTAGTTTTATCCTTAATCCATTCTTTTAAAAATCTGTATATTAAAATGCATCACCATTTCTAATAGACCAGCACCAACTTGTGGTTTCCCTGGAATATAGCATTTTTTTCTGAAATTTTCAGAGTTTTTATATTTTTTTTTCAGAAGCAAAGTTTTATATTGTTTATTTCTGATGAGATTGAACTATCTTCTGAGAAAGGAAATGCCAAGATCTGCACATATGTCAAATTAAGAAAACAAGAACTATTTGGATTTCTGGAATGAACTTTACTGTTAGTAGAGTAATGTAACAAAACCTTGGATCTTATGGAAGCAATTCTTCATATTAACTTACACCGAACATGATTAAGAAAATAGTTGTTCTCAGTTTCTTTCTCATGAATCCCCTATCCTGGACTAAGGAATCTATTTTGTAATGCTTTTGCTCTGTCTTATTCCTAGGATCTGTTAGATATTCTATTATAGAAAGAAAAGTTTAAATCTCTAGTCATAAGCCTATCTACATGGCCAAAAAATAGCATTTTTGAAATTACATTTTAATACCAAAAAGTGGGAAAGATGTCAAGTGAAGTGTCCCCTGAAAGACAAGTAATAGTAGCAGAAAAAAAAAACAAGTCCCAATCCCAGAACAAGGCCATGGTGTGAAAATAAAAAGAATTCTGAGAGATGAGATTTGAGACCTCTAATGTTCTACCCTATATACTCAGTCCCAACACTGCTATACTCTGAGGTGCAATGATTGCTTTCTCGGTTGGATAGCATATCCTCTTTCAATCTATATTTTATTAATTCCTGAACATCCAACTTCTTGGTGTAGTACATTTAAATAAAAAAAGCAAATTACCTAATGTAGCTATTTATAAAGGAATATAAGGGCATGCAGTACATAAAGAAATAAAACTCCTTCCAATCTGCCAGCAAGGCCAAGAGCCTAAGAACAGACAGAATTGTTATGAAAATATGGTGCCAGTATCCTCCATATCAAATGTTGAGAAGAAATTTATGTAAGGGTGAGAGAAAGAAACATGATTCAAAGCCTCTATAGCTAGCTCTTGGATGCAGGTTTGAATCTCTAGAAAAAGATTTATCACCAGCTCCTGGAATAAAGCTCTGACAAGTAGTTGGTGTCAAAGAGAGAATGTAAAAGAATCAGAAAGGCATTACTTATGCTAATATTAACAACATCTATTGCAAATAATTGAATGTATGCACTTTGGTAGAATATTTATTAGATAAGAAAATGGAATGAATTGGGCATTACCTTTATACTAGTCAAATGCTAGTATAGAGGTAGTGCCCAATTAAGAGATTGAATAGTTATTGAATAAAATGAAACTGCTTGATTAATGTATTTTAAATATGTGAGTGAGTGATCAATACGAAAGGAATATTTTGAGGTAGTTTGGTCATACAGAGAGAATAAATGAGGAATTGAGAGAGCGGATGGCTGAGAAAGTTGTAGTTGGATGGGACTGATGACATTCTCAAGAGAGAAGAGAATTTTAAGGAACAAAAATGTATTAGTGAAATCTCAGTTTACATACCTCAATACAAAACATTTACCATACTTAGGATCAAATAGGTATGGCAGTTAATACTTTTTGTAATGTCATAATTACGCAAACAATGGCAATTACTTCATTTTGGTAATAACATATGGAAAGCCTCTGGTAACTTCAAAGGAAGTCTTGTGTCACAATGATGGACATACACATTGTGGTGTGAAGGATTTTAAATTATTGATTTTAGTGCCAGCTATTAACAGCTGATCAGACATATTACTGTTTGTATAGTCAAGAGGCAGTTCTTGCTTCCCAAGTCCATATCTGAGTTAGGAATGACTTAATTTTCCAGTTCAAGTTGTAACTTGTTCTCTATTTCCAATTGAAATTTATCTTCCAAAATGTTAAATTGCTCAATTCACTAAGACATGATAGATAGTGGAGCATGCAATTGACTCATCTTGTGATTGTCATTATTGTTATTTATTGCTAACAGGCTCTCAGTTGTCAGGTGGTTAGGAATGGGGTGTTTTTAAGTAATCTGGACTTGTGCTTTAACACTTCATTACTTTTATAGGTCTACCGTAGCTCTAAGCTTGCTTTTCCTGTTATAATTTGCCATTTGCATGTCCTTCATCCCATACTGGAGAATATGGGTGGACACCAGAGAGGGATGAAGCCAAAGGAAGGAAAGATATGTAAAAATGAAAAAAAAAATGAGTAAAATATAAATTGGGTAGTGCATGAAAATATATACAAAACAATTAAAAATAGAGTAAAATATAAGTCCTAAAATAGTTAAAAACTAGAGACCTTAAGACCAGAACTGCTTATCTTTTGCCATTTTGATCCCCTCTTCACAATTGATACTGTAAGTCCACGTAACTTACAACTTGTTTGTTTAATATATTTGTAACCTAGTTTTTTATATTCCCCCCCCCCCATGACTTCAAGTTAGTCTTGACTCCTTGCTACTGCTTGGACAAATTCATGCAGTATCTTCTCAGATATTCAGAAATACCAGTAGTTTGCCATTGCCATTGTCTGAGGGAGAGTGACTGAGAGTCACGCAGCCAGCTTTGTGCCACAAATGAGGCTAGAATTCAGGGTCCCCTGATTTCTAGCCTGATGTCTTAATCACTACACTAAACTGCTCTCTGTCCTTTTTTTTTAATTAATGAGTTTAATTTTGTACTGGTCTTTGACTACAAAAGAAAAAAAAGAAAAGAAAAAGGAAGGGAAGAAGGAAGGAAGGAAGGAAGGAAGGAAGAAAGGAAGGAAGGAAGGAAGGAAGGAAGGAAGGAAGGAAAAATATCCTTGAGATTTCATCAATTAAAAACTGTAGCAACGTTTGAAAGCATATGAATATTTCATTTAAAAACAAAATTTTTAGATTAAAGTAAACAAAGTTTAATTTATCTGGTTCTCATGAACATTAAAAAGTGTAGAAAAAGGGCTTCAGTTTTGAATTTGAAAATCTTCATAATAGAAAATTCCTTTGAAATATATTTTGGCAAGCATTAAGCATTGATTATGGAAGTAATCCATAGAGGGTACTCTATCCTCTTTAACTTGCATTATTTTAATTAAAGTTTTTCTAAATTTGTTGGAGATGCCGTAGTTAAACTGAAAATAGTATCATCTCTCAGGTAGTACCCATTTAGTGGTTCATTTTTGTTGAAAATGTTTTAGAATATTGGAAAAATGCACAACATTTTATAATAAGTATAATAATTAATGTAAATATAGCTTAATTTACTCTTTTCCCCAGGACATATGAAATGGCACAACACAATCAGTTATCTTCTTTTTCACTGTTTAGGGGTTTGATTTACTATTGTACACTCTGGAATACTAAAGCACATATTTCTCTGGATCAGTGAAATTTTAGAAGTCTGGAATAACAGTGGCTGAAACATTAGTACATTAGCAAGGTCTTGACTCTGCTAACTAGACTATTTTATTCACATTTGGTCTCCATTATTAGCTTTATTTATGATCTTGTCTTTTATTCAGAAGCTCAAAGTGGAATACATAAAGCCATTCCTCTTATTTTACCCCACAGTAACAAACTTATGAAATAAATTAGACTGAGAGAGAATGACCTGAGCTAAAGTCACCCAATTTCTGTAGTTGAGGCTGGTCTACAACCTGAATCTCTCTAGTTCTGCTTGAAGACCTTAACTATGACACTACACTGGCTATCAACAAAGTATTATGAATAGAACACACACATGCCTCATAATCAGTTTGAATTTTTGAATATGCATGTTTAAATGTTGTATTTGTCTTCAGATTTTAATAATTTAATGATCATGCCAATCTTGCAAAATAAAAATGGCCCTTTGATGAACAGTGATAACTGCACAAATTTAGCAAAATATTTAGGGGGAAAATTGATAATTAAATCAGTATCAAACTCAATTTGAAGCCCAGCAGTAACTCCCATATAGAAGTAAATCATGACGGGCTATGCTATACTATTGTCTGGGCTGAAGAATGACATAAACAAGAAGCCGAGTTAACCTTCACTATATTTCAATAGCCATGCTTCTTAAAAAAATAATAGGGAGGGAAGATAAGACATGCATGCCTGATGTTGAAGAAAAGACTGTTTGTACCCAGTACATTGGAGGAATTGTTCGGGAACAGTTCAGCTATGTCAAAATGTGACCCTGTCAAATTGCCAAGGGTCAGAATGTCCTATAATCATCTGCTGAGTTGGTGCTAGACATAGAACCTTAAAGTTGTTTGTGAGTTTGCTTCAACTTCATATACTCTGGTGTTTTACTAGACTTTACTGACAGTTTTATCCCGCCACCTCAAAAAGAAACAAAGCAGTGCTGTTGGAGTTAGATAAGCATTTTTTCATAGTCTTTGTCAAGAATTTTGCTAATTTCTTCAAACAAATGCAGTGCATTCTGCTTAATCAGACCAATCTTGCAAAAATATAGAATATTTGGACGTTATACTGAGAGGCAGAATTCAGATGCTAATTCACATTCAGAGAAAAATATCTGCTGGATCGAAAAAGCTCCTAAGCAACAAATTCTGGATAGAATAACAAGAAAGCAGTCTTTCTTGGAAATAAATAACTAGATTAGTGGGATTACATTTGAGCAAACAAGCATGGGAAAGTTTGGGCTTCAGACTTTAATAAATTACATCTACTTTCACCTAAATTACATTATTGGCATCAGATCATATAATAGCTTTTATGATGTAGTATTTTTTAAAGAAACAATCTTTCCTCAGATCACTTGGTGGTGGTTACAATCAAACTGAAACATTGAGGGCCAAAAATCACAAACCAAAAAAAAGTAATACAATAATCCTTCTCATCTTATTATTCATTATACAGCAGATAAGTTAAAGGATACTATATTATCTGAATGGAAAGTTTTAACTTTTATTTGTAATATTATGGAGCAAAACCAGTAAAAAGTGATGTCCATTAAATTTAGGATGCTTACCACCTAATGTGTATGAGTAAGTATGTGCACAAGCATTATATACTTACATACAAACACATTTCATTATTTACTGACGTTGATATCTTAATGGGTATTTCACTAACAGAAATAATTCCTCTGGATTACCAGGAGAAAATACTAGACAGCATTACTTTCAAGAAGTTATTACAAGGTTCCCAACACTAACATGTATTAATTGGCTAACCAGTTTAAGAGTATCTGCCCTGTACATAGCACATCTCTTGTACTAGGCATCTATCAAGAAAAAAATCTATCATTGTCTACACCTTAAATATTTCATATGTCTCCAATTTCACTCTTTACTATTTCCAAATCTGTATGCATGTATACATATGCTTCTATCTCAGGAAAATGCAAAATCCATTTGAATTAAGTGGAATGTAATCCAAGAAGGACTGTTTTGTAATAAATTGGTTAATCATTGTAATACCGTGAAACTATTTGTCACTTTTGCTGCAACAGATGATGGCTACCTCTCTGGAAAATTCTCTATGTTGCTTATGTCAAACAGTATTTTTTTTCATTCCCCTTCAACTGGAAACTTAAGTATTCTGTAAATACAAAAACACACTTTCAAACTATCTTTTATAAGATTATCTTTCTTCCACAAATAACTGCTCATGGTTGTCACATATAAAAACAATAGTGTCATAGAATTACACCAGGAGTGTATCTATGGAAATATGTTCAACTTCTTTCAGTACAAAATAGACATGATGCCTACAAAAGGCTCTCATTGAACAGCGTCATACATAATTATTATATAGCAGGTATTCATCTCTTCAGCTACAATTAAGTGTTTTTTTTTACCCAGCTCACATTAAATTGATATACAAATTTATTTACATATTTTACTAGCTGTATAAGCTGCTCTAATCAGTGCAACCTTAAACAGCTGACACCAAGCCAATCATCATTTTCTATTACTAGATTTCTGTCTCCTGATCAGAAATTCTATGATTTTTTTTTTAAATTTCTGCAGCCTAGAAAACCTCATTGTAGGTGATTTGAACTGTCATTCCATCAGCCTTGACTGGTATAGTTCATGATAAGGAATGGCAGAAGATGCAATCTAAAACATTTGGAGAGTATCAGGTTGCCCACATATACTCAATCTTTCTTTAAATATGTGGACTTGATGTCCAGAATTCTTAGCAATAAACACACCTGGAAGACATCACTTTCAGGAAGGTTCCTGGATTATGTAGTCAGTGTCTGGAATTTTTAAAAATTCAGTTTTGTAGAAATAAAACAGGTTGAAAGTAATCATTTCCCTTTAATGTATTTATTATGGAGAATAGTTGCAAATATATGATGGCAGAAAATGTGACATTAGTGTACTTCACTAAAAGAAAATTAGGAAACATGTTAAGTAAAACCTTTTATCAGCATGTAAATACATTTTCTTGGAGAGCAATCGTGAACGGAAATTAGCAATCATGAAAGGAAATTAATGTATCTGATTTCTTTATATCATCTAATACAGGGCAAGAAGATTTGGCACTGAAGAATGATATGAAATGAGTTTATAATATTTCTTATGTACTGGAGCATATATAAATCCTTATAAATAAATGCTATATGCTCAGTATCTGATGAACTAAATCAGATACGTTTTTTCATATACACCCTATATAGTATGTTGCATGCAGCCTCAGTCTCGCCTTTTCTGTCAGCTATAGCTTTGGTGAGAAATTAAAAGTTAATTTTGTCTTTGTCCTTTTGTCTTTCTCCTTATCAGTATTGCCTCCAAGGCATGCTAAAGTATGTGGAAAGTGACCTTCAGTTTACTAATATCATCCTGACACAAATGATTTAGTCTCTGTTCATCTAATGTTCTGTATTAACCAAAGAAATAGTCACTCTCCATAGTAAGAGACATTTTATGAGAGAGAGAGAGAGAGAGAGAGAGAGAGAGAGAGAGAGAGAGAGAGAGAGAGAGAGAGAGAGAGAGAGAGAGAGAGAGAGAGAGAGAGAGAGAGAGAGAGAGAAAGAGAGAGAGAAAGAGAGAGAGAGATTGATTTCATATTCATGGTTCAAAAATTGAATATTTGCTCTAGCCCATAACTTCTTTTTTTATGTTCTTTGTAAGATTTGAAAATGAACTATACCTATGTTTAGTTGAATCATGTTTTATTTTCTATATATTTAAAAACCATTGAATTTCTTTTAATTTTCCAGAGTTCTAGATATCCTCAAAATAAATAGTGTAAAATGTTTGATATAAGCAGAAAGTAAAACACTGAATATCAGATGACAATATTAAAAATATTTTTATATTAAATATTCAATTTAATATTCAGTGTAATGATTTCTAATATTAAAAACAATTGATTTTAAAATGTTTATGCAATGGGAAGATCCAATGGTGCAAAATCGCATTTGCACAATTCACAATAATCATTTGCTGAAAACTTTCCTTGCATACCTATTTATGAACATTCCAAAACTGTTGTGGGTGAACAGGGAATGGAACCAGCTGCATTGTTGTGTCACCTCCTTAAGTTTTGTCAAAGTCTGAAGATTTTTTCTGCTACCTCACAGAGGCTCTCCATCTGATTTAAGAACAGTATAAGAAGCTGCATTTATTTTTATTTACCAGTAATTATAAATTACTTATTAGAGCAAGTCATAGCAAAATATCTGTCTTTTTGTCCATTGACTATCTGTCAAATAATCAAATTAACATGTACTCCTGGTGCTCCTGTGTCAACATATTTTTGCTTATTGATTTGAATATTTTGATTATTTTAAACTCATTGAACTAGAATAACTCAAAATCACAAAAATCGAGTACTATTACATGCCTCCTTAGTTTTCTCCAAGCAATGTTCAGAAAAATGTTGTCAGGAATAATTATTAATTATAATTATTTATAAAACGATATTGTATCAATTAAGCTAATTATGTGAAGGAAGTGACTTTGGCATTCAGTTTTTACCTCTCTATTTTCACTTAAGATAACTTCAGCACAAACTATTTTGTGCATAGGTACATGTTGTCCTACTGTGATTGATGCCATTTCTATTTTTCCTCTGATTCTTCCAACATCAAGAAAAGTAATATACAGTTATCTTAAACCCTTTATATTCAATAAAAAAACAAATGTAATAAGATATATTTGAGAAATCTATTTTATTCAACTACTTTTGTTAGGAAAAACAGATGTATAATGTATATAATCTATAAAGCATTATAGATAGCATTGAAAGATTTTGTTGCACAGTGGTAAACATCTTAAGCAGTTTGCAAATTTATGTCTTTTTTTCCCCCCAGGAATTAAATGATCAATAGAATTTACTGGTCTTAGGCTAACAGTTTTATAACTCCTGTGTGCAACAAATGTAAATGATATAAATGTTGATAATACTATCTCATAAGTTGTTGTAGGAATAAAATAAGATTCTCCTCCTATATTCTGCTTTGAGTTCCTTGAATTAAAATGAGATATGAACATTACAAACATTATAAAGCAGTTTGACCACTGCCGTCTCACCAAAATTACTGTACAAACGTTTCATACTTTATTTTCAAAATGCTGGTTCCTTTAAGACAGAGGTGGGCAACTATGGTCCCTTTATGACTTGTGGACTTCAACTCCCAGAATTCCTGTGTCAGCATAGAGTTGAAGTCCACAAGTCATAAAAGGGCCATAGTTCCCCACCCCCGCTTTAAGGTATTTTTCCTTCAGTATAATACCTTAGGCTAAATGTTGAACTCATTTAACAAACTATGGTATTTTCACTGGCATTAGCTTTTCTATTAGTAAATAAGTAGAATACTATTATTGCAAACAAATCATTTAAGTTAGTAGCATCCTTGCCTTAATAAAGTTACTAAAGGCTTCCTTATACAGCATGGCTGATAACATGATATTTGAGATAAGCTTAGTGAGAAAAAATGAAAATGCCTGTATAGCCCAACTAGGACTTCAAAGCTAGACTGCAGACTGCCTCTACAGTCAGTCAGATGAACAGCTAAACCTTGCAAAGACCCAGCATCCTCCATTCTCTTGCACAGGTCTCCAGTCCACTAAACCTTTGGAGGCATTTTTTTTTCTCCAGTTCAAAGGAAAAAGGTGCTGAAAGATTTTCTTTCCTTACTTGCTTCCATTCCTCTACTCTTCAGCCTGGAGTGAACATAAGGTTTTTAAAAGAGGTAAGGCAGCAGGGGTGGGGAGTTTAGGTTTTAAACCTAATGGGAGGGAGAGGAAGATCAACAAGATGGCCCCTCCTAGCTTTTTTGGTTTTCTTTATTGAAGAATTGTGGCTTTCTGGTGGAAGGAGGAGGTTAAAGCAAGGAAAAGGTTTTGGGAAGCTCGCCCGAAGCTGCTATCTTTGCAGGCAGACAGGGGCTAGTTTCGTATTCAAGAGCCAAGACAGTCTTGCAGCCTCCTGCTGACCAGCTGACCAGCTACCAGCTGATGGATCAAAAAGCTCTGAAAGCAGCCGCCATTTCTGCAAGGAATTGTCAGGGCACTGGAAATGGTAGTTGCTTCCAGGAGGCATAGGGAGCAGGCCCAAGTGCTGCAGGATCCCATCAGGGCGGGATGAGAGTAAGAGCAGCATCCCTGTGGTCTGTCAAAAGAGCAAATGACTCCAGGGGCACTGCAGCTATCATAACTATGAAACAGGGTATCATGTAGTTTTGGGATGTTGGGGTTGTAACTTTGAACAGTCATTACGTGACCTGTCATTTCTTGAGGACTACCTGTATGACAGTCAAAACAAGAAGTAAAGATGGGAAGTATAACAACAAAAAAGGAAAAAAGTAGAAATATTCTAAACATAGGAGGATGATGGCGCAGTGATTAGTATGCAGTATTGCAGGCTAAATCTGCTGACTGCCAGGAGTTCGATTGTGATAGCTCAAGGTTGACTCAGCCTTCCATCTTTCTGAGGTCAGTAAAATGGAAACCCAGATTGTTGGGGGCAATATGCTGACTCTTTAAACGGCTTAGAGAGGGCTGTAAAGCACTATGAAGTGGTATATAAGTCTAAGTGCTATTGCTATAACTGCCACTAGAATGATTTTCACAAGATATAGACTAATTTCCAGGAATTGGGTGTGCTTGTACTGAAAGCCTCACTTTGATATTTAGTGTCTTCCACTGACTGCCATGGTAGTCCACTGACTACCACTATCACTAGCCAGTCCACTGACTGTCTTGTAGTTCTGATGACACTGCATCCCTTGTCAGTGGGACCAAAGTTCATAAAACTATGCACTGGATTGTGGCCAGTTCATCTTTGCTAACTTCCATGAGCCAGTGGAGAACAGTCTTCAGTTCCAATCTATTCAGCAATTTCTAGAGCCAAATGTCACTCAGCTGTCAGATTCTTATTTCCATAGTGCTTTGATTAGTTAGCTTGCCTAGATTATCTTTAAGGCAGAAAGAAATAGTAAACTGAAATTAAATAGGAGTAATTCATACTGGAAAAGAATCTTTTTAAGAACAATTATTTTTCTACAAACAGTGCTGCAGATTAAAATGGGAATGGAAGTGCTCATAAAAAATTGAGTTCATCTTTCTGGTTTTACGTCAGCATACTTTAGGTTTCCCTTACCCAGTTTCCTAAATTTTGTTCATAACACAGCAGTGTTACAAGATGCTGCAATACTGCCGACTCCTTATATATCTGGTTTCTTCCACAGCATTTGTTTGCATATAATTCATTAGAGGATACATCTAATAAAAGTAATATTTATTTTCAGAGTTGGACTTTACTAATTTTACTTGACTTTTAGAAAGCTATTTGAGAATAATTCAGTTGTAGATTAAAATAATGTAATAAAAATAAATGATACCTGCTGATTGCAACCTTCCTGAGAGAATTGATATGAATTACCCATTCAGTTTCTTCTGCTTCCCCTCCCCCCCTCCATATACATGCTTATCTATCATTGTGTTACAATAATAATTTTGTCTGGCAATGCTTAGAGATAATGCCTGAAAAGTATTGATTCATTCTGTTTAATCATGGTTTGTTTAACCATAGCTTACTGAGTAAATCACAATTGATTTGATAAAACAAAGTTGTTATTAGTGAAAACTAACTAGTAACAAACCAAAGGTATTCACTGAGTGTCTTACAATACAAATTAGAGAAAACTTATGCCAACAAGATAAGACCCGAGAGCTAATGAAATGTGCTGTCCACAAGGAGTAAGAATCATGAATGGGACAGAACAACTTCCAAAATCTTCTGAAAATTATATCTTCCCTTCTAATACATGTGAAAACAAATGATACTACAAAGGGCAACAATTGTACCACCATGGACTTCAATTATTTTAGAAAGACACTAGTGTTTAGGTGGCCTTTTCATGCATCCTTAGATCTATGAAAAAAGACCTAAAGAGAAAATGAATGCTCTAAACCAGTTGCTTGGTAAGCATATGGACTTATCTGATAGGAAGGATTGACTGAATTATTTATAAAATGAAATGATGGAATAAGGTGGTTGCACCTCACAAGGACTGATAAACATGTGTTTGGTGACCTTAATTAGAAGGATATTAAACTGGCACTTAGAGATGGTAGTGTAATAAAATTCCAGATTAGGACCTCAAATAAAGAGGAAAGAAAGTTGGAATATTGCTGAAATAGAACCTATTAAACCACACTGTCACAAGGAAAGGAAAGGAAAGGAAAGGAAAATGAAAATGAAAATGAAAATGAAAATGAAGCTCTCTCAGCAACAAAATCAGCATAGAGTAATGATGCTTAGGTAATGAAGCTAATGAAAGCTAAAGCTTTCATTGTCTATACATAAACACTCAGGATATGCAAAATAAACAAAATGACCTTGAGCTCCTAGCACAGAAAGGCAAATACAATTTAAAGATAAAATGTAGATCTGGTGATGATATCCATGGCTGAAAAATAGCAAATCAAGGAATAAATTGAATTAATTGAATAAAGGCGAAAGGAAAGAGAGGAGTATCTTAAAAACATCAATTAAAGACCAGAGATCTAAATGAATGAAGGAATAATAAAATTAACTAGCCTGCTGGTCAGCATGTAATTGAGTATCTTGTCATATGCTTTATTGAAATCATGTGTCTTATATTGTGTTTAAACATCTCTAGCATCTCTGCTAAAGAAAAATGAAATAAGACAATCTGTTAAGACTTGGCCTAGCAAATCCATGCAGTCTTCTGGTGGTTAGTTTATTAATTTCAAGGTACTATGGCAATGTAAACCTATCTGCCCATCTATGTTATCTTGACATGAGACACCCAAAGAAAAGCCAAGATGGCCAATTGGACAAAGGCAACTGAACTGCTTCATTTCTTGAAAAAGCCTTGTAACAGAGGATGCATCAGTGCGAATCTATGTCTTTCAACACAGTTCTATAATTTTATTAATTAATCCTCAGATATAGTTTTAAGATGCTTTGCTTTCTCTTAAGTATTTTGAACTAAGGCTGTTTGAAGTATTTAAAAGGAACAATTCACACAGCATGTTAGCATGAACAAAGCATCCTCCTTTGAATCATTAAAGCAGCTATATCCTCTGGAAAGGTTTTGGTGCTTCAAAAGCTGTTTCCTGCAACCTTTGAAGCATCTGTGAATATTCAGAGAATGCAGCTCTTTAACACTTTGAAAAATATGGAACCTTATGTTAACACACTTTATGAAGCATCCTATTTGAAAAAAAATGCATTGTAAACCCTATAAACTGACTCTTGCTGCAACAGGAAACATCATTACAGAATGAAAGTCTGCCCAGCTACAATTTTGTTCCCATGCCATATCCCTTGATTCTAAATCTTATATAGCTCTGTTTTGTTTTGTTTTATAGTAGCCTCTTTCTTTCTTTCTTTCTTTCTTTCTTTCTTTCTTTCTTTCTTTCTTTCTTTCTTTCTTTCTTTCTTTCTTTCTTCTCTTAGGGCTGCAGAAGTGGATGACCTTGCTTTATCCAATAGCTGAATTAATTATTTGAAGAGATTCATTTCAAAAAAAGACTGAGCTTTATACTTAATAATTTAATAGTATTGGTATATTGGTACTTTGATGTGATCATTTCAACAACTGGATAAGATAGACTAAGAGAGGTGGCCTCTCTGAAGCCAGTTTATGCTTTTGCATATAAAACTGAGGATTCTATAATCCATTGTTCATTATTTTAATCATTGTATTATACCAACCATACCAATTGTCCATGTGCTTAACACTGATGACAGCTATTTAGGAAAATAGAATACATGATGTTAAAAGAGAAACATGAACATGAGCTACCAATTTAAATTAATTCACCTGTACTTATGTTTTTTTTTAACACATGCTAGGCATAGGTAATGCAGTGTCTTTTAGATATTAGCTTGCATGGCAAATTTTCACTGATGATAGAAGTTATAGCCCAAAATGTCTAAAAGGTCCCAATCTATAGAAACCATTACTACTGGGCAGCCTTCTGTTGTTCATTTTATTATTAGTTCAGATTTCCAACATTTCTTGAAGACCATTTAGGCTGAGGTCACACACTGTAGCTTTGTTGGTAATAGCTTGGCATATTGTTCAGTCAATTTAATCAATAAGCTATGATGAGTTGTATGATTTATGTATGAAACTGAAAAGTGGAAAAAGTACATACTCTTAGTGCCTCCTTCCCCCCCAAAAAATATGAATTTCTGCATCCATCTATCCCCAACTTATAAATAATTATTGAATTCTGGGAACTTTATAAACAATATTGTTCCAGCCTGCGGCTCATGCAAACTCATTATTAAAAGCAAACTGAGTTACTAATGATTAGCTACAAACTGATTAGCATTCTAGTATTCTGAGGAAAATCAGGGACAACTTTACTGTTGCTACTGAAATACGTTTTGAATATGAAAAACATCTTAACAAACATGAGAAAAATGGCAAATAAGCACTGTAGAATAAGTAGATAATTAAATAAGGAAGAGTAAACAATAATACTCTATAGAGAAACTCTGAAGCTCAGAATCATATAGGCATTTGGTAAAATTAACCCCCTGGAGACATGAGACGTTATACAATCACCAGCTTCTTTTAATAACAGTTGAAGGTTGGATGCCACTGCTGTTCCTGGAAATCCTGAAAGGATTTCCCAGGTGGTGATGATTCTACGTGCTGCTTGGACAGGGATGATTGCATGCTATAGAGTACATCATAGACCTACTGACTAAACTATATTAGATTACTTTCAGCAAGTGACACAGTCAAATATCATTTTAAATGGTTTCATATTCAGTCCAAGGTACACGTAGCAATCATATGCAAACAGACTTGTGAATGCAAGACACAGCCTGAGTCTCAGGAAGGTCAGAGAGGTCGTGCTGATTACCTCTTCTAGCTCAGGCAAGCAGCAGGGCTTAGCTAGGTTACCCAAGTTCACAAAAAGCTATTGATATTCAGCTACATTGCTTACTCATTACCAGATCAGCAGGGGATTGTCTGAGTCTTCATTAACTCTTACCATACTCTGATTATTATTATTACTAAAAAAAAATAGCACACTCTACATGCAGATGATTGCTAGGGAATGTTTACCAGTTGCTTTGAAATGAGCAGCACCTAGAAAATGATCACAGCTTTTTGAAGCAGGCGGTTTTTTTGCATAGGCGAGATTCTAAAGACTGAGCCAACTGACATATGGCTGAACATCATCTAGAGCAGACATGTCAAACTCGCGATGTCACGTGATGTCACGCAACGTATGGGGCAATTTTGCCATTGCCGGCAATGGGGTGGGCGTGGCTTCCACGTGACGCATCCGGACCGTGGGCCTGCAGTTTGACACCCTGATCTAGAGAATGTTAGAAGATTCTTCATTGGGAGAAATGGTTGGTTGATCTCTTATCATATTTCCGAGTTATGGATGTGAAGCAATACATTTATCTACCTCAATTTCTCTGAGCTGCAACTAAATCACATTATTACATCATAATGACCAACTTACACATCAGCCACAACCAAACAAACCACATTATAGATCCACAATGTTTGAAACCAACTAAGATTTACTTTTTTACAACCTTAAACTAGTGCTTAGTGACAATAAGTAGTGTTAGCAAATTAGTGTTAAACTAGCCAAGCTATAGTCTGTGACTTCTCTACTCATTCTGCTGAGTTTCTGTTGTAAAATTTTGCCTTAATATACTGTTTACCTAGATTTCTTCCAAATTCTTCTTCATATTATATATGGAATAAATCCCTCTACAGCAACTCATATTTGATATCTATACAAGATATTACTTACATATTCACTAAGTTCACTTAGACATATTACTATACATTTTGTTATTTATTAAAATAATCTTACACAGTGTAATATACTAAGCTTTTTTATCCATATTTTTGAATAAACCAGAGTTGGCTGGATTCATGCAATAATATAAGTCACAAAATATCATTATTGTTATAAGAAAAACTGCAATTATAAAGAAGTGAAAACAATACCATTCTACAATGCAGATACCCTGGGAATTTTATGAAATATTTGGCAGTTTTGATAGCCTGGACATTCTTGATTCCTAGTCTTATTTAAAAGTACCAAATCTGAGTTGCAAAACTCTAACCAAGCAAATCTAACCAACCAAGATGATGGCAAATAGATTCAGAAAATTGTAACTTTTGACAATTGTGCTACTAATTAAATACTTAAGTTTTTTCAATCCAGAAATGCCAGTCCTACTCCATTAATAGTTCTGTGGTAAGCTGAGATTTAATATTTTATCTTGTTTTACCATCTCAACTCATGCAAATATACGGCACTTGTTAAAAATCTTTATCAATCTAAAAGAATTGAGGAAGGTCAAAATCCAGGACTGATTATTTATCAATCTAGGATCAAGAAAATAAAAATAACTAGAAGCCAAGGTTAATTTCATTATTAAAAGGATTTACTCATTAGAATGCTTTCTTTCTACTATGATTGAAGTCTTATCCATTGAATGCTAGTTTGTAAAAAGCTATAATCAGTACAAGGAGGAACTTTTGAAGTTTAAAACATTTGTTTATGAGCCTGAGTTTAGAGAACATAACAAATACCTATATAGAAATGTTTAAAAAACTAGAAACACACAAAAGTAATAATATTCTATCATACACCCACATATACAGTATGTACAAAAATGTATAAACATGCTGAATTTTATTTTGATGTCATATTTATAAGGAACAATAAACAGAAACCAGTCATATCTATGCAAAATAGAAATCGATTAATTTTTTTAAATCTCCTCATTGTAGGAAACAAAATGAAGAAAATTGCTAGTTATTAGCTTTCTGCCCTTAATTAATTGGTTTTGTCATTAAGAACTAAGAGAAAAGTAAAAATAAAATACCTTGTTGCTGGGGGGGGGGAGGAAATCCTAATTCAGCATAACTCATGCTGAGTTAAGATTTGAGATTTCATAGCCAATTGGATATGCCCCCAAAGGCAGTTCCCCTGCAGAGTAGTACGTTTTGTCAATGGCATGCCAATTTTATATGTCAAGGCTTAATACCAGGACTAACTATATAACTTTTCTTTATGTTTTGCATTCTTAGCAGGTACAAAAAGTGCAGAGTAGTAGCTTTTATTGCAGAGAAATGCTGCAGAGAAAATCATACATACACAGAAATTCAAAATATAGCAGTACCCAGGAAACCAGACAGATTTTAGTCCATCCTACTAAGGCTTAACTTCTGGGCATTTTCTTTCTGCCTTTTTGAATCAATGAGCCAATAGACCAGGGGTGTCAAACTCGCAACGTCACATGATGTGTCACGATGTATCGTGACTTTTTTTCCATTGCCGGCAATGGGGTGGGTGCAGTTTCGGCATGACGCATCCAGTCCACAGGCCAGCAGTTTGACACCACTGCAATAGACTATTCTTTTCTTGACCATCTGTCCCTTGTTTACTAAATGGGTCACAATCACAGATTTTTTGTATCAACTTAAGCCCTAATAAGGAGAAGGACTTTAGATTTAAGTTTGAGGCAAAGTTCTGAAGATGGACTTACATACAACTAGACAAACCATAATCCTTCAGGACAGTGTTTCAGAGATATTTCCTTATCAGATACTTCAAAGCCTTCAACAATGGTAGAGCTTTTAATGTACCTGAAAAGTTCTTTAAAATTCAGGGAGATTTACAGAGATGTATTGGCCTAGAAAGTAGCTTAAGTTAAATTATATAGCACAGCCAAATATCAGACATTGACCACAGGAAATGTTTTATGACATTTTGCATATTATATCATAAATGCTTTATGATAATTTTGTCAAATTTCAATAGCTGGGGAATCAGGATCCCTAATTTTGGGCACATTCAAGGTATCTTGATTCAAAAATTGTTGCCCTATGATCAGTGGTGGGATTCAAATATGTCAACAACCGGTTCTCTGTGTGGATGCTGCTTCTGGAAGTCCATTCTGGATTTGGGCAACAAAACATTAGCTACCAGTTCTGCTGAACTGGTGCAAACTGGCTGAATCCCACCACTGCCTATGATGCACTTTTACCCAGTTAAAGTTTACAAATGCAAGAGTATGGTTTATGTAACAAGTGAAAAGGATAATTTATCCATCAGTTCTCTTGAACAAATTACATTATTTCAGCCTTTTGCCAAGCAGGTTTGCTTCTCCAGTTATTTGTCCTAATAACTCGTTATGGTATTTTAAATGTACCCCAGTCCTGTATTTAAATAGACCCAGTAAGACAATCTTAATTCCAGGTCAATCAAAAGTTATTTCCTTATGTTACCAATTTCTATAAATTATATAAATATAGGACCTGCTTAATAAACATTTCTTGCTTAAAATGTACTTATACTTTATAGAGGAATTCAAGGTCAGTGATCCCTGAAAGCTATAGAACTATTTACAAGTTTGCTATTTATAATGACTAGTCAGAGAATTATAGTTCCCATAAGTTTTCAGGCAGGCAATTAATTTTAACATGCAAGAAGACATGAAAGAAGGTGCTGGCTTTGAAACAGCACCTATATGTCAAATCTCCACTATTAAATTATGTTTCATTTTATTGACATTATCATAAGTTATGGACTCAGTAATGTTACTGCATTGCTCACATTAATTTTTGTAGGACTTATTCAGGATTCAGTGCCCTTAATTATGATTTCTAAATGCCATATACCAAAAAGAAAGACAACTATAATAAATTGTAAGCCAGTTATCATCTCAGATCTTTCTTGGTATTTGGGGTTCCAGGCATTGCAAAATTAGCATGAAGTTTTAGTGTTTAGTAAAATTTATGACTCAATTTATCAAAAAGCTGCATTGTCATGAAACAGGATTGTGAAACTTCCATTGAATTATTTGCAGTTACATTTTTGTTGTGGTTATACAGCAACCTAAGTGAGCAGATTGTTCTAAAAAATTACAATAGCATTTTTTCCCAAAAAAATAATTAAAAGGCTTTGCTTTGACAAAGCCAAAATGATCAGCATACCTGTTGCTTGCTTGTATAAAAAGCATATTTTTTCCTGATACATATTTGAAGAAAAGAGATTTCAAAAAAAGAATTTTTCAAGTACATTGAACTTGAGAACTTGGATATATTATCTACTATATAGCTATTCAATGGCTTTGTGATACTAGCACTACACATAAAAAGGGTTCTATATAAAGGTTCTTATGGAAACATGATCTTATAGAGTCCTTCTTGCAGAGTTTTTATTATCCAAGTAGGTAACATCTTCGGTGCCAGAGGGGAATGGTGGAGTGTTCTTAGTAGTACCTTGATTAGACTGGTGCATACATGTGCTTTTCTGACACTTTTTAACTAGTCCCTACAGTTTTCTGAAAGATTTCACAGTGGTTTGCCATTCCTTCCTTCCTAGGACTGAAAGTGACTGGACCAATTTGAGAAACACAACTTTAACAGAAATTAGCTTCTTAAAAAAATAACTGTTAACTTGTTAAACTGTTTAAACTATTTAATGAAGACCCACAACTCCAGGAGGCAAGCTGTTCCATTGATTAATTGTTCTCACTGTCAGGAAACGTCTTCTTAATTCCAGGTTAGATCTTTCTTTGATGAGTTGTTCTACCCTCAAGTCCTTCGGAGAATACGTCAGCTACCTTTTCTTGATATCCCCTCAAGTATTGGAAGACAGCTATCATATCATCTCTAAACCATCTCTTCATTAGGCTAGACATACCAAGTTCCTTTAATCATTCATCCTACAATTTAGTCTCCAGATCTGTTATCATCTTTGCTGTTGTCCACTGCACTCTTTCTATGGTTTCAGCAACTTTTTTTGTATCTTAGTGACCAGAATTGGACACAATATTCCAAGTGTGATCTCACTAGTGCAGTATATAATGGACTATCATTTCTCGTGATCTTGACTGCATTGGCCTTTTTGGCAGCTGCAGCATACTGCTGACTCATACTCAAGTAATAATGCTCTAGGATATTTAGATCCCTCATAGTTACTACTGCTGAGCTAAGTACCACCTATTCTACACTTCTTCATTTGGTTTTTCTTGCTTAAGTGCAGGACTTTACTTTTCACACCCTGAACTGCATTTTGCTGGCTAAGGCCCAGTGCTCAAGTCTGTCACGATCCTTATGCTAGAAATTTCTTCCAGTTTGGTGTCATCTGCAAATCTGATGAGCTCCCCATCTAAATCATGTATGAAAATATTGAAGACTAAAAGCCAACTAAAGTCCTTCAAAACATCCTAAGCAGACCAAAAGACCAACAACTCCCAGAAGAAAAAACAGGAGATATCTACTACAATATACAATGTAAGGACTGCAATAACTACTATGTAGGACTAACAGAAGACTGGCAGAACACATCCATGAACATCAACTAGCAGTCAGAAGGCATGATGAAAATTCTTTAATTTCACAACTTATAGACAGATTTAACCATAGTTTTAATTGGGAAAACGTGGCCATCCTAGACCAAGCCAAGTCCAAAAATGCCAGGAAATTTCTAGAAGCCTGGTACTCTGACAAATCAGCCATCAATAAACACATAGACATTAACCACATCTATAGATTATGCAAAAGAGGCTATCACTCTGGCCAAAAAGGAACAAAAAGACCCAAGCACCTCTCCACCAGCAATCAGCACCCATATCAGCATAGATAACTCCAAGGTTAACATCAGACCAACAATCAAGTAAACAATACCCCAAGCAAGAAACTGCCAAAGAAGCCAACAGTAAATAACCTAACCAAAGAACCTCACCAACACTGACAGGCAAACCACTAGAAAATAAACTGACAACAAACGGTTTCCTTACTAACACTGATGTTGCTACCTAGTTTGGGTAATGAAATGTTTGCAAGAAAACAAGCAAACTCAGAGAATACCAAGGACTCCTCATGTCAACCCAAAGCTACAAATATTCTTTATTAGATTTTGAAGAGTACTGCCCCCAATACAGAAACTTGAAGGACCCCACTTCATGCTTCCCTCCATGTAGATGTAGTTCTTTTGAAGACTACATGCTTTGTGTAGGTGGTCAACCAATTGTAAATCGATCCGGTGGTGGTACTGTCTAACCCACAGTAAATTGTGGTCTATTTTATTAAATGCCTTACTGATGTCCAAATATACTATATCCACACAGCATTTTCCTGATTCACTAATTTAGTCACTTTATAAAAGTAAACAACAAGATTTTTCTGGCGTGATCTGTTTTTAACAAATCCATGCTGACTTCTGGTAATCTCCTTGTTCATTTCTAGATGTCCTTAGGTGCCAAGGGAAAAAAGAGGAAGGTGGTGATCAACAGCAAGGCAAATTGTCCTGCTTCAGGTCTCAACCACACTTGCACAGTTTCATAGGAGATTATCAGTTTTACTTTCAGACGGCACAGTTAATAAAAAAAGTAAGGAATGCCTGAAAAATTGGTTTTGAAATAAGAGAATGCAGAAGAGGCATCCAGCACAGGTCCAGGTTTCAAAGAGCCAGTCTAAGGGTCAGAGATGATTTCACACATGGGAGTTATATTTAAGTTTGAGGTTAGGCATTATTTCTAGTAAAGAGAATAAATGCTGAGCAAATTTTTATATAGGCTGCACCAGCTGTTATTAAACTTGGAAAGCGACCTAATAGACCTTTGCTATTCTACTCCCCTCTTTATTCATTAGGTGTATGCACTAGGAGGTCTTTCATTATGCTTCTCTGGTTCAGATGTTTCTTGTCTTTGACCAGATTCGTATGGTTCTTCCTGAAAGTGTCATATCACAAGTTTGGCTGGAGCATCTTCTGCAGTATTATGCTCAGAATCTGAGACCTGAGCCTGGGCCATGACATGATACAAATGGACTCATTACAGTACTGGTGCATGTACTATTCAAAAACCTGAAGGACCAGATTAGGAACAGATAGTTCCAGAGAAAATCTATGTATCTATGTAGTTGCTAAGAGGTGACACTGAGTTGATAGCATATAATTAATCACTTGTTATTATATGCCTGAATAGAGAAGCAAAAGTTAATAGAAAACATCAGAATAAACTTATATTCAACAACTATATGAACAAATATCAGGGCAATAGAACAAACTGTAAACATTTGTCAACCATCATTGAAACTCACCATGCCAGCAAACCAAATCACTTGATATCTGTCAGGACACTGGGATGAGTGTCATTGGGAATCCTAGTTAACATTTTTAATATTTGTTAATATTAATTTTTATACCACCAAAGATACCAAAATTAGTATTAAATGCTATCATACAAATGTATTGGTGCAGCTGGCTATGTAGTCAAGGGAAGAGGCCAGTAAATTATTCTCCTTATATTTTGCATTCCCAGTTTACTACTCCCAAAGTGTGGAGCCTGGAGCAATTTCAGGAAGAAAAAAAATAAATTGGAATGAAAATTTGTGGGATTTACAATAGAAGAGATAACCTTTTGCACAGCCAATTTACTTTCCTGATTGATAAATCTTACAACAAGAAGTCTTGCAGCAGCAATACCTATTTCTGGAATGTCCCTTGAATAAGCTCAATGAATGTCCACTGTGTGCTCTTTTCACTGCTAGCTGAAATTTAGAGCTCCTGTACATGCAATGCCTGTTCCATTAGTAAGCTCAGACTCATATGATCTCGCACCATACTTAGTAAAGTATTTGGCAGCTTAACCAATTTATTCCTGATTCAGCAGTGGGGTATCTAGAATTGCTCAAAATATTCTATTTCCATTTTCAAAGTTGAAGCTCTGTAGAATATTGGTAAGTATTTCAATCACCATATGTCTTGGTTCCTAGAGTCAAGATAGATTTTCCTGTCCTCCCACAGAAGTTTAGTTGCTGCAGTCATGCTGCCATGCTAGATCTTGTATTCAGGAGATATTCTTAAAATGTGTGTGTGTGTGTGTGTGTGTGTGTGTGTGTGAGAGAGAGAGAGAGAGAGATTTCATATTCATGGTTCAAAAATTGAATATTTGCTCTAGCCCATAACTTCTTTTTTTATGTTCTTTGTAAGATTTGAAAATGAACTATACCTACGTTTATATCAAACAATATACATTAAAAAGATAATCAGGGAAACGTACACCACATAAACTTCAGTGAGGAATGTAAACTATAGATTGAATGTCATTCTTAAATTCTCCTATTGAATAGTGGGGAAAAAAGAACTGGTTGATTCAGTATGTTGAAATTGATGCACAGAAAGAAAAGAGACCACTATTTCTGCTTTTGAGTGTTCAAAAACTAAAAACACAAATGGCATAAAAGTGCCAAGAGTTTTCTAACCTTAGAGAGTTTTTATAATTTTGGAGCCATTTTAAGCCATACAATTGTTCATACAATCTGATAAATTAGCATAACTGACCCACTTCATATCCTTATCAGTATTTATTACAGAGTCGAGCCCCATTATCATTATTATGGGATGGTGATTGTCAAATTTACATAGCATCAGATTTGTCAAATATAAACCATGTAGGGTGTGGATTGAAACTAAATGGAGTTAAATATAATCAGAATTAGCTATTTTCATGTGATTTACAAATTCATGATTTTTCAAGTTGACCTAACATAGTGTATTTGAAAATACATCCGACCAACTTCTATATTGAAACTTTAAGTTTGATCATTACAGCAGAATAAAAATAAAGTGACTTATTATGGAGATAAGATAGAAAGATATGCTTTGTTATTAAATGAAGTCACAAACAAAGATATGCTTTGTTATTAAATGAAGTCACAAACAATTTTACAGCACACGTTCTTCCTATGGATTTTCTTATTACTGGAATTGCATCGATTTCTCAACAGTATTTCAAATTCAGCATAGAAATTAGCAACTTTGCTGCAGAGAAAACTACCAATATAAGGATTTCATGGCAAATGCCACAATAGTACACAATCAATTCAACTTGATCTGACATCACTAAGGGCAAGAAGTGCAACTGTTAATTAAAGCAAATGAAAGGACAATTCAAAGGAGGCATTTTCACAAGTGAAATATGAGGGGAGGGAGAGGGGAGGAGGTGTAGAAAATCAACCCAAGGGAAAAAATGTTGTGACACTGCTGCTTGTAATGCTATAAGCTTGGAAATTATTTCAGCTCAGCTCTGTTTAGTGAACATGTATTCCAGGTAGCTTCTGAAGCAAATGCCTAACCTAATTCTGGATGAAAGGTTAGGCAGAATGAAGAGAATTGCTCAAAGATAGCCAGTGAGTTGCATGGCTGACTGTGGATGACAATCTGAGTTTCTCGTCTTCAATTAACCGTCAGCTATTACAATATACTCTGCCTTTATAATAATTCTAGTAGATAAGAAATGTTAGTGGAAAAATTCTGGCCTAAGAATGATGATATATTTTAAAAAATATCAAATTTCAGGATGTTTCACATAAGTAGGGTGAACCTGAGGCTAATGACTTTTTAAACCCATCCTGCTAACAAATGACAAATCCACTGTGAACATTTTCCTGCTGCTCCCTTCAAAATCATGAGCAATCCTGAGAGCGCTGTGAAGCTTCTTATATTGAATAAATATTACTTTATAGCTCCAGAAATATATCAAAGCAGAGAGAATACTGCTTCAAGGCAGGACTGATTCCTAACTTCTTCATGCTTCTTGTTTAATAAAGTTGCTGGTTGCTGCACGCTTAAAAGCTCACCACCTGGAAAGCTACCACTGCACAACCACGCTGGCCGTTAGGAAAGTCTTCTTTCCTCAGCAGACTTCTGAAACTTCATATGAAACGATATGAAAATAGATGCACTCCAAAGAAATTTTTTTATTATTATTAACACATTTTATTGGTTTTTTTACATTCTTAAGAAAAAGTACTCAAGACCCACCGTGGTGGTTGGGTGGTCAAACATTCAAAAGTAAAGACATATATAAACAACTCAACTCAATACATTTCACTATCCCCTCTCTATTTCCCTCGATTAACATGATACATTTAAATATTCCATTTCTATTTTAAATTTCTATTACTATTAAACCTGTTTTATAACTTTATCAGTTTACAATTACCATAGTTTAAGTTTAAAACAACAAATTATCAATTCTAATTCTTAATCTCTCACTCCAAAGAAATTTTGATACATAGCAAGAAACATTTCAACCAAATTGATTAAATACTTTGGATGAGTATTTAAACCTATTTAAGGTTTAAATCAGGGGTAGTCAACCTTGGCTCTTTTATGACTCGTGGACTTCAATTCCCAGAATTCCTGAGCCAGCTTGGTTTAAATGAAAAGGAAGAACCAGTCTGAAAATTGAACAATTTGTCGAAACCCATATAGATAGTACTGATAGGACAGTGATGGCGAACCTTTTAGAGACCGAGTGCCCAAACTGCAACCCAAAACCCACTTATGCATCGTCGGGTGCTGGGTGGGTGTGGCCCATTGGGTGGGTGTGACCCATTGGGTAGGCGTGGCTGCGGTGGTAACAGCAGACTGGGTGGGACTAAAAAGTTCAATCAATCAATTCCAATTTTGCAATATCTTTTTTTCCCCCGTGAGAAGTTGAAATTGACTGATTGATTGAACCTTTTTTTTTTTGTACATGGCGGCGGAGGCCTAAAGCGAAAAGGTTTTATAAAACCCAGCTGAAGGCCTAGGACTGGGGCGACGGCGCGCATGCCCACAGAGAGGGCTCAGAGTGCCGCCTCTGGCACCCGTGCCAGAGGTTCGCCACCACTGTGATAGGACATACAGTATTTATTTATTTTTAAATAAAATATGCCATAACGCCTGTAGCTGAAATTATGAAGTGATGAAGTCTATAAGTAGTCTGATTTAATTTGGTAAGGAAAAAAATGAACTATTAAGGAAACTGCTATGGCAAACTTATCTCAGGCAGCAAGTGAGTAATGTCTGGAATTTAAAAAATTGAAATGGATATTTCATCACCCAATTAAAAGAGGCTAATTTTTCAATGATTGTATCATACTTTTGGTGAGAGTTTACCTCTTCCTAAATGACTATGATGAATTCTTCCAGTCAAAAAATTATTCTTAAACATTGCCTTAAGAAGGACATTAATGGGTCATGCTGCAAGATTACATATTTTTTAAAATGTTCACCTTTTTGAAGATCTTTGATGAACTCAAGACACACCAGCTAAACAGGTAATATTTTCTCAGTGATGTTTTCAGAAAATGTACTATAAATATTTCCAGCAATTCACTTAACAAAGAAAAACATTTGGCAAAACACTGCTGCTTTTTTCTAGCCTAAGTACCTGTATATATAAAATATTTGATCCATTTAATCAAATAGATACAAATATTGTTATTGTTTCTGTGACTTTCTGAGGAGAATAACTTTGCTATATTTTTGATTGGATCCCATGTTCATTTAATAATGAAAACATACTTTCTTCTATCCTTTATAATATATTCAGACTCAACAGAAAGAGGTTTCATGGCAAAGGTGGCTTTTCGCAATTGTGGAGAAAGCAAATGTAGTCTACATTGGGGCTTGGGTTTCAATATGCCAGACTAACTTTTTAAGCTAACACAAATAACATTCCAAGATAAGCAACAATTGCCTGGGGGGGGGGGGGGGAGGGACAAGCAAATTCTACTCATTTAAAGATTTGGCTTATTTTTTATGTCATATTTTAAAAGTAAGTATCCAAATTAAAGCTAAAATAGTAGACTTTAAATGTGTTAAACTCTGTCATTCTTATCTTTGTTTGTGGAAAGCAAAAGGTACATTGAAGCTTGCTTTCTAATCTTGTGCTTGCCTAAAGGCTTCCATCAGCCTGTCAAATTGCATAATGTCTCTTGCTAAGCAAAATATCCACTGTGAAAGGTTTTGGGTTTTTTTGCTAAAGCATAAAGTATGCACAAATCCTACTTTTTAAAATTTTACCACCTGTACCTGAGAGGTGCAAATATTTAGTGATGTTATACATTTGAAAAGATAACTCTTAATTGGAAGATATAGATTTTTTTAGTGATTGCTAACTTTTAATTTTAATAATACCAAAACCCTTAAAAAATGGAGTGTAGAATCAGATCCAGTACAGAATTTGGTAGACTAGGAGTAACCAAAAAACAAAACAAAACCCAAATATATGGATCATAGAATAAATCCAGAGTTTTTGGTTGAAGCATAAAGGCTTAAATTATATTTTGGACACATTATATAAAGAACCAATTTCCTTGATAGGTATATTATTCTAGAAAAGATGAGAGAAAGATAAGAGGATATCAAGCAGGGGATGGTGGACAGATTATTACAACAGCAAGGGTGTAACAGTGGAAGGCATGCATGGCTAAGTTGGGGGCAGGTCATACTAGAGAATATGTGGTCACTAACTTGATAATCAACAATCAATTGTTAAACATGACATCATAACATATCAATCCTTATCACTACTTATTACCTAGGAGAACTGGTAATTATTAATCTAGAACACAGGTGTCAAACTCGCCACGTCACATGACGTGTCGCTACGTATCACGATTCTTTTTGCATTGTCGGCAGTGAGGTGGGCATAGCTTCGGTATGATGAAACGGGCCCATGGGCCGGCAGTTTAACACCCCTGATCTAGACTATTTACTTATATTAGAGACAACACTTGGTATTTTGCCCACCATTAGAGTTGGAAATTTCCTATTATTTATCTATTTATTATTGGCATTGATGTCATGCTGATAGAGAATTTTTGTGAGATATAGAGCAGTCCTATAAATGTTTATGCAGAGTAGTAAAAAATAAGGTACTGCAAAGAGCTCAAAAAGAATTGCTGAACATTAGGGGAGTGGACATCAAAATGATATATGTCATTCAATATGAGCAAATGTACACTAATGCTCATTGGTGCCAAAAATCCTTACTACACATACAAATTAATGGGATCAGAGAGAGCAGTGACTGATATCACTGTCTATTTTGAATACATAGTGCAGTGATGGCAAACCTTTTAGAGACCAAGTGCCCAAACTGCAACCCAAAACCCACTTATGCATCGTCGAGTGCCGGATGGGTGTGGCCCATTGGCTGGGTGTGGCCCATTGGGTGGGAATGGCCCATTGGGTGGGCGTGGCTGTGGTGGTAATGGCAGACTGGGTGGGACTAAAAAGTTCAATCAATCAATTCCAACTTTGCAAGATCTTTTTTTTCCCACGAGAAGTTGAAATTGACTGATTGAACTTTTTTTTTTTTTTTGCACACAGCGGCGGAGGCCTAGAGTGAAAAGGTTTTATAAAACCCAGCTGAAGGCCTAGGACTGGGGCAACGGCACGCGTACCCACAGATAGGGCTCTGAATGCCGCCTCTGGCACCCGTGCCATAGGTTCGCCACCACTGGGATAGGTGGATAGATGGAGATGGATAGATGGACAGATGGATAGCTAGACGGCTAGACATAAATAGATAGATAATAGATTTCCTAATTTCTGCAATCTTAAAATCATCAACATTATTTGAACTATATAGACATTAATACGGTGGTGGGATTCAGCCAGTTTCTACCACTTCAGCAGAACCGGTAGCTAATTTTTTGTTGCCCAGGCCCAGAATGGACTTCTGGAAATGGCATCCACACAGAGAACTGGTTGTTCACATATTTGAATCCCACCACTGCACTAATAACTATGAAAAACTACTCCAGTATGGTTACTCAGTATGATTCTGATATTTTGGAAATGTTGCTTGCATTTCCCAAAACTCAACACATCATCAATACTTCTCTGAATAAGGCTTCTTATTTGTTAACATAACTTAGTAAGTGCATTTGCTGGAACTATTTGCAACAGAATCTGTTCCTGAAAACTGCAGCAGTCATTTGTCATAATCAACCTTTGTAGTTTGACTAGGGAAGAATGTTTCAGAGGTTAGTGAAAAGTTTAATTATATCCTCAGCTCTACATATGACGATGTATAAAAAGACTTGTTTTGGTGGCATAGTAATCTAGGAAATTAAATTACTCCTCCTTTTACCTTATGCTGGCTGTAAATATACAGTGTGTCTTTCTACGTATTCTGACATGGATTGGTGGAATATTTTTAGTATTGTTTTTATTAATAAATACATTATTCTTTTGAAAACATTGATGTTATATTTGTACAGTATGTGCACTGCATGCAAGTGTTTTAGCTGCTCGCCAAGTCATGAATGTTGTCAACATTGTGACAATGGATGTCGTCGCTCTGACAACTGAGAACCAGCAGCCATTTTTACTTTTGGTTTTAACATGCCTTTCTATTATTTTAGAGTTCAGATGTAAAAGGGGGATGGGGTAAATGCCTGAAGGTTTAGCTAGCCATAACAATGTAGAAGTGTAGGAACTCAACTACATGTTCTGATAAGCTTTTTATGGGCTGAGAGGCTGGAGAAAAAGCACGGTTTTGTGCTAATTGGGGAATGTGATTTATGACAGCTCTTGTGGGGTGGGAATTGCAATTTGTTACCTTGTGTCTGGGAGGAGGGAATCTCATTCTTGGGTTCAACTATGTAAATGCCGATACTTTGTTTCCTAATAAAATGTTCTTTAAGGAAAAAATCTTGCCTTGAAGTTCTTTTAACTGGTTTCATCTATCGGAACCATGACAGATGTTACTTTCACTCACATGAATAAAAATCTAACAAAATCTTATTTCTTTCCTGAAATTAAGCAGTTACTAGAATACATTAGGGCATATTCTGGTTTTTGTGCTCCTAAATAATCTTATTCTGTTTTTTGGGGGGGGGGTTGCTTATCATCATCATATACCAAACTTTATAACACAATCCCAGAATGTCCCAAAAGAATCAAGTGTATGATTCAGGTGAGTATTTCTGTAACCCTTAACTTCTTTTTATTTATTTAGACCAGAGGTCCCCAATCTGGTTCCGTGGAGAGAGGTTTTTCCGCAGACCTCAGGGTGCGTGGTTTTGTGTGCTGCCTGCATCGCACAGATGGGGCTTTGCTTGTTTGTGTAGACCAGTTGTTGGCATGCTGCGGCCCGATACTGGTCCATGGACTGGGGGTTGGGGACCCCTGATTTAGACAATAAAAATAGCAAGAAAGTGGGGAGGATGGTTGTATTTTGATTGTAACAAATTTGATAAAAATGTATAGTGGAAGACAGGAATTGCACTGCATGGAAAATAATCCACCCCTGTTTTGGATTAACTTTGCTGTCTAATTTGGAAGAGTAAATAGAAGGCAGTGAGAAAAACTGCCTCCTCTTCATAAGAACACACCATTGTCTCCATTATATATAGCAACACCACTGTAACATCGGCTGGAGACTTCTTACAGAAGTTAAAGGCATTGAGAGTAGAGGAGGATGAGATTATGGTGTTGTTCGATGTGGTATCATTATTTACATCCATTCCCCAGGATTTAGCCAGATCAGTCATAGGAGAGCTATTGCAGAAAAAGGAACCACAAGCACCTGGTTCATTGAGTCCCCAAGATTACATGCAGCTTCTCAATTTCTGCCTAAAAACATTCTTCACATTTAACGGCTCTGTATACGAACAGATTAAGGGCACACTGATGGGGTCTCCCATTTCAGGACTAATTGCTGAGGCAGTGTTGCAAAAACTAGAACTCATAGCGATGAATGATTACAAACCCAAATTTTGGGCCAAGTATGTGGATGACACGTTCGTGGTCATCAAGCCCCATGACAAAGCTTCCTTCATGGAAAAGCTGAATGCCATCTACCCTGACATCCAGTTCACGGCTGAAGAAGAGGCGAATAACACCTTACCCTTCTTGGACATATCAATACGTCGCAAGCATAATGGCATGCTGGTTACCAGCATGTACCGCAAAGCCACCCACACTGACAGAATATTCCACAGTGACAGCAATCATCCCATGGCCCACAAAATTGGCTGCATTCACACCCTGTTTAATAAGATAAACACACACTGCAGCACGGCAAGTGAAAAATCCAAGGAATATGCACACCTTTTTCAGGTGTGCATACAGAATGGCTATTCCGTCGACTTCATCCAACGTTATCACCAGCAATGGGCGCCATGTGCTGCAGATAACAGGCTTTCAATCACTACTACTTGGACCACATTCCCCTATATCCATGGAGTGTCAGAGACGGCTGCAAGAATATTATCTGAGCATAACATTAGAGTGGTGCATAGACCCAATCAGACTCTTCGAACACGGGCAATGCACCCCAAAGAACCCTTGCCCATGAGTGAGATGTCATCAGTGGTATACCAAATCAATTATAACAATTGTGCATGCAATTATGTAGGTGAGACCACGAAGCAACTTCGGACGAGACTGCATGAACATCAGTTGGCCATCAAACGCCATGAGCAGCGGTCCCAAGTGTGGGCTCACACTGTAGAACACAACCACATGTTTAATTTCGCTGAGGCCAGGGTCATTGCTCATGATGCAACAAAGGGCAGCCGTCTGCTAAAAGAGGCATGGCTATCCAACAAGCATTCCATCAACCGGCATATTGAACTGTTACCAGCTTATCAGACATTATGCCAGGAGATATCTTTAAATAAAAAAACTGCAAAGATGAAACAGCCACAGATCCTCACTGATATAAACAGATTAACAGAGATCGTATCCCTTCCTCGATGGATTCAGGGTTACAGCAGATGATTGAGGAGAGGCAGACATCACCGATGTTTGACAGCAGGGGGCTTGGAGCCAATATAGACAGGGACGATGACAGTGATAAGGAACAGCCAGCTGAAATGGCAGCATCGCATATGCAAACACCAGAAAAGCAGTGAGACGACTGCTCACGGCAGAATACACACTCCACACGGGCTGGGCGTGAGGAGAGGAGCAGGGTGCCTAAATTTAAACAGCCGTCAACGAGTGCGACGGAAACAACATAGCAATTAACTACAGGGGGAGGGAGCTGAATAGACCGGTAACACGGTCATTAGCCAAACACTTGGCGTCACAAAGACTATAAGAACGTGATTCTCAATCCTGGCTAGAACTCTGACGATGTCAGCAGATGCTGATGAAAGCTAAGTTTTTAAATAAATTTTTAGTTTCAGTGATCTGTGTTTTAGTTTTTGAATATGAATATACCTGAGACTCGTATCTTCAAAACCATTTTAGATAGAATGAAGTACAACAATACTCATCCATAATATTCTATTGTCATTTAAGGTCAGCTTAACCTTCTTGAAGATGAAGCCAAGAATTTCCTAAATTAATAATCATCTACTGAGCATGGATGATTATTTGTTTTTGAGATTTTGTCCAAGAAGGAACAAGCATGTGAGAAACTGTTGAAATGTGAGCTTCATTGATAAAAGGTCACAATGACCCCAGTTTCAAGACAGGATTACAATATTACAGGACTTGAAAGTGGGGGGAAGTATTGTGTTTCAATTATGACAGTTATTCAGTGTTATTCTTGCAGAATAAATCAAGACTGACATCAGATTACCTAATTAACAGATGGTATCTGGATCATTGTTTGTATTTTTAACTCAGCAGTATTTCACCTGAAGATGCCATAATATCTATTAAACAATGAAAAGATGCTCCCTCTCTCTAAAATAAAATAAGATTTTAATGGTTGAAATCTAAGAACACTGCAGTATTGCAAGACTTCATTGAAAGCTTTTTTCCTCTCTGGATTTTAGTGACCTGGTAAAGAAAAGAAACAAAAGAAACAAACAAAAAGAAAAGCACAGAGAAAAGCTGACTAGAAATGCGAAGGCTTGACACAAAACTTTTTTGCCAAATTTTCTAAACTTAATTACTTTTTTTCCAAGATTTTTATTTTCCTGGAGCTTCATACATTTAAACTGTCTGATTCTTTAATCTGCATTTTTCTGTCGTAAACATATTTTCCCCTTTTGTGATTCTGTCCTATTCTTTAGATACTATTTCCAGTTTATATACTCCTCACTTGAATTCTTGATTTATAAACTAGTGACAATGGAACCTCAACAATGCAAAATTTTAGCCAACTCATCTTAAGCCAAGTCTAACATGCTTATTATACTGACAGTTATTATATTAAGGGCTTCAAGTGATATAGGTATATTTCATTTATTGTAATGGGTGCCATCAGCATATGCATACATTGAATATGAGCTGTTGGCTTGAAGATTAACAGTAAATTCTCCTTTAAATTTGGCAGAAGATGAATGGCATAATCAATAGCTTTTATAAATATTATGATTTATGTATCATTTTTAATTGAAAACGAGATCCTTACCTTTTACAACAATATTCATATTTGAGTACACTTGTATTTGCACCTGTGGAAATTACAAAATTTTGATCAGTAACAGAAAGGCATTCTGGATAGCTGTACTATGGTCCTCATATGTCATATTTTTAGGAAGCTTAATTATTCTATGCCATTAGAAACTCTTAAGCTGTCTGTTTGCTTGTTGGAAGTGGACAGCAGCAATGAGAACATTTGGTACAGGTGGGTTTATTTATTATCAGATTTATTTACCAGCCCATTCCCAGAAGTTGAATTTGGGTGGTGCACAAAAATGCCCAGACCACATATAAAAACCCATAATATAAAAATATAAAAATCACATTAAATGTAAATATTATAAAAACAGAGATACAAATCCTAGGTGAAGAAAGGATAAAAGTAGCCAGCTCAGTAATGAAGCTAACTAACCATGTCTCCAATTCTCTGGAACCCAAGAGCTAATAACATAACAAGCAGGAAAGGAATTATTCTTTCCAGTCATAGATTAACCAAAAAAGGTGATGTCTTGTGAAGAGCTCTTTATGGGTTTAGAGATAACATACAAACAATATATTAGGGCATATATAATAAAAAAAATTATCGGTGATGATGAAATAAGATTTAAAATAATCTCATTCATCAATTTGAGCATAATTCTCACATACAATGTTTAGAAAAGGTACTTTACAGTCTCAAAGGTAATGTTAAGTATCATTTAGCAAAATAGTTACGAGCAAATCTGTAATAACTAAATATAAATCAAAACAATTCTAAATGTTACCTAACAGGTTGACCCTGAAGGGAATGTGCTATAAATTTCAAAGCAAGAACATAAGCTGATAAACTATGAATGGAAATGTGATGCTATCCTAACCTCATTCTACAGCCTCAGTTATCATTATACATCAGGTTATGCTGCTTTCTTAATATATTTGCTCACAGCTTCTCCTCAGCTGTACTTGCAAGTATATTTAGAGTTACACAGTCAATGTGGTATAGTTACAAAACAAATCACCAAAAAGCATTAAATGAAATTTGCGTTAAAATCAAAACTTTTTAAAGTAAATTAGGCTTTCCAAGCTGTTTCCACCCAAATGAAAAAAGTACTTTCAAATAAAAGCGTGTGATGATAAAATAATTTGAATAAAGGCTTCTGTAACGACAAGTTTGAAATGATTGACTCATCAATGAGATGCAATCTGTTGTGGTCATGTGGTAAGAAATCGGGCTGAGAATGAACATTTGGCTGCGGAGAAAAATACACAAATACACTTTTCTTGAGGCATGTGAATATGGTGAGCTTTGGATGATTTGACAGATTTTGAAACTGTGTGATTTACTTTGTGGTTTTTGATGCTTCATCTGGATCCTGTTACAGAGAATATGCTGTGCATACAAATATTTTAAACATTAAGGCCTGGGTTTATTTTAAGTATTGGTTTTCTTACTGGTTACCATATGCCTATTAATGCCTATATATGTCATGACTATTGGATGCATTTCATATGCCCTACCACTTTCTCTGCTCTGCTGCAATACTAAGTGTTGAGATAGGCAGTTGCAACAGATCCCCCCCCCCAATTCCACTGCTTCTCCTAACTCTCTGCCCTTCTCTTCATGCTAAATGATAAGATGCAACTCCTTTCCACACAAATATTTTTGATAATCTCTTTATTAAAATAATATTGGGAAGGATAATTTACTGTTGGAAGTCAGAAATTCTTTTGAAGAACAGAATTGATCTTCTAATCTTTTCAAAGTCTATGGGACAGCTTTCCTTAAATCTAAACAAATGAGTATCTAGCTGCAACAATGGAAAAAACATTGTCTTCATTTCTCCCCAAACAACCAGCCTAGTACATTTGAATATTCATTAGATTATCATTTGTCTACCTAACTTACTACATTGTTTAATCTTATGTGAGAAATGTTGTTTGTTAGCATTAGCTATTCACTGTCAATACCTATATTTAATGATGTTAATTTATTTTTGACTGAAATACTTATATCTTATGAGATGGTATTACCCACCAAGTGATATCATTTCATCAAATCAAGAACTATATGATTTTATGCCACAATTCCAAAGTATTATACATCATGACTATGGAACAATTTTAAGAAATTCCCTTAAATCAGTGGCACTGGGCAATATGACACGCATGAAGATCTTGTCAAATGACACTGTACAATGTGAGGACCAATTAAAATATAAGTGATCTGAAACTGTGAACTATGCAACTGCACACAAGAATTGGGTAAATTTCAGGACTCATTTATAGGCATATGTATCCCACAATCATATTTTTTTATTCTTTGTTACAGTTGTCATACAGTGTGAAATTTTGATCTATAGGTCATAAAATATATAATATCCATTTGCCTAGGGCAATAGAACACACAGACTCTTCCAATCCCAGACTCCCTAAGTCTAAATTCTTGGAGTCACATCAAGCAACTTATTTAACTCTGACCTTGTCATCTATAGAGCATGTCAAATTAAAGTTCTGTTGGCAATCAACCAACTTTTTAGTGTAAAATAGAAAGCTGGTATCCAACAAAGATTTAAAAGTAATACATACAGCATTATACATAAATTGAAGTCTGCCTATTGGAACATGTACTTGTGAATGAGTTATGCAAGTCTAATTTATCTTCTAATATCTTGTGAATGTACCATTTCCACATAGGAATAGTTTATACAAATTGAACCACATATGAAAGTATTTCCCACCTATACGGATTAGTTCCCATCAGCAAGTAAGTCAGAGTTATTGCATTGTGAATTTTACTGCCCTTTTACCAAAGGTCATTTATGTGGAATGTAGGGAGGGAAATTTACAATAAACTAGCTGCATTTGTATTGTTAGCTGCAGTAAATTCCAGTCTTATTCAGATAGTTGATTTATTACCCAGGTAAATACATTTGCTGACAAAAGAGGAGCTTATAGCTTATCCAGACATTGTACATGTTTCTGAATAAGCATAGTGAATTAAGGCTTTGGCAAGATTTATTTGATTTAGATGTAAAACATTGAATAAATCTAAAGTTATGACTTTTTTTTTAAAAAAAAAGAGCTTCTTAAAAATATCTCTAGTAATAGAACAAACAGATCACATGAACAACAATATATACACACTTTATTAAACTGATTATATATAATACAATGTACTAGTCTTCTATGATTTGTATAGTTGCTTGACTGTATGAATGTAAAACTGTTAAATTAGATAAACCCAGTGGTGGAATTCAAATATGTGAACAACTGGTTCTCTGTGTGGATGCCGCTTCCGAAAGTGCATTCTGGGCCTGGGCAACAAAAAATTAGCTACTGGTTCTGCCGAACTGGTGGGAACTGGCTGAATCCCACCACTGGGTAAACCTTCCTGTTATGTAAGTTCTGATGCCTGGTTAGCGTTATTAACATATTCTCTCCCAGAATTTCTGGAGCACATGTATATTTTCTTCTAACTTACTAAGGCAGGCAGTATAACACAGAAATGCAATGCAAGCTTGATCTTACATAATTAACATATCTACAGGTCTGTGCCAAAACTCTTTGGTGCCTATAAAATCCATCTCTGAAAAACTCACAGTGGGAACTATGAAAACTGCAGCATCTAGCATTTTCAAATTTAGATTAAAAAAATCCCACCTGCACCCCAATCTCTGCAACAGACATATTAAATAGCATGTGGTGAAGGGAATAGGACTGACAATTTCTGATCAATTTGTATGTCCATATTGCATTAATTTATATTTAATATACAGTATTAGGATACAAACCCTTCCAATATAACTTACAAATAGTGGTAATGGGAAAGACTAGGCAACATGATCCTTGATGGCCTCATATATATTAATTCAGCCCAGAGATGTAATTTAACCCCATTTGCTTTTAAGTTCAGCAACATGTATGAATTAGCCCTAACTTGATTAAAAAAACCTTTGCAAGATGGCGTCCTTTTTTAATTGATATTTTTGATATTACCCTTGAGAGATCCTAGCGCTAATTACTAGCACAAAGAATTATTTATTACTTATTGATTCAAGGACTTAGAATGGTGCAGTCTGAGATACGTTATACACTGAGATTTTCTCATGCTCTGTAAAAATCTAAATTTGTTCTTTATGATAAGAAAGACTGAAGATAATACATTAATCACAATATATTAACCATAGTATTGTATGATTATCTAATGTGCATAAATTACACTTTTATAGTGTTTTATAATAATTATTAAAATATGTAATTTATCATTGTACCAGTTGTATATAATTGTAACATTAAATAAATTTTATTACTTTTTTTGGTACTGAAGATTCACCAAATAGTTGATGCTCTTTTTTTCCAGGATTATTATTAGAGTCATACAGTGGTGGGATTCAGCCAGTTCGCACCACTTTGGCAGAACCGGTAGCTAATTTTTTGTTGCCCAGGCCCAGAATGGACTTCCGGAAGCGGCATCCACACAGAGAACCGGTTGTTCACATATTTGAATCCCACCACTGGAGTCACATCCGAAACATCTATCTATCTATCTATCTATCTATCTATCTATCTATCTATCTATCTATCTATCTGTCTGTCTGTCTGTCTGTCTGTCTGTCTGTCTGTCTGTCTGTCTGTCGGTCTGCCTGTATGCCTGTCTGTCTGTCTGCCTGCCTGCCTGCCTGCCTGCCTGCCTACCTACCTACCTACCTACCTATCCTGGAATTTATGCAAGATTTTGAAACTAGGGATCTACTTTTATTGCTAAAATCTTTAGGTTTTTCTCTTCTCTTGAACCATAATTTAGCTAGGGATGGAAATGATTCCAAGTAATTGCTGTTTTGTTTTTTTTAATCCAATGTTTGCTTACTTCTTCATTGTTGTCAGTCTTTCAAATGTTACAGGCAGAATAAAATCTTCCCAACAATCAGTAGATTCTAGCGTGAACATTTAAAACTTTCTCCAGCAATCTATATCAAGTGCATCTAAATGCAGGCTGAGTAATGGTTGCTTTGTTCCTATTATTCCTGTTCAGTTGTTATAATCTGCCTGGTATCCACAAAATACATCAGATATTTCTGATGAAGTGAGCTGCAGTTCACACAAGCTTATGTGTCGTTGTTTTTATAAACAATTTTTATTAGTTTTCCATTTTTACACCAAAAAGGCTTAAGACCCAACATGGAGATAGGGTGATCAATTAAAAACAATGACATTATAAGTATACAGCTCACATAATATTTCTTAAAATTTCCCTCTCTATCTATCAGGATATTATAATCAAATTAATACATTTCTAAGACAAATTCATTCATTAATATATCACTACATATAAATTCTATTAATCAATAAAAATTTTCAACAGCTCATTATCTATCCCATAAGCTTATGTGTTTTAATAAAATTTACTGTTAAAAAAAGATACCTCCTGACCCTCCTTGACTTTTTGTGACTATAGTATACTATAGGCTAACCCAAGCTCTCTTTCTATAATCTCTTTTTGCAGTTATCTCTTGCTGCTCACTGCTGTAGTTTTCTTACTTGTCATACCTGGTGGTCTGTTGTGCCTCTTAATCATAATTTCCTGCACCTTACTATCTATATCTTTTCTTCCTGTCATCTCTCACTTCTGTCTTTCTATCCTCCATATTATTTGTGTCTTGTACTTTCTCTCTGCTCTTTTTCTCTGCATCTCATCCTTGTCAGTTCTTTCCTGCCTCCCTTCTTGCTGTCTTTCCCCTCTCTTTGACTTCTTCCTCCCCACTCTTGCCTTCCACTTGCCTTTAATTCTCTTTACCCTTCCTCTTCCTTTCAGTTCTTTTATGCTTTCATTTATCCTCTATTCCTTAAAAAAAAAACCTCTTCCTTTTCTCATCTTGCTCAATTCTCCTGCCACAAAACTCTTTCCCATGCTAACGATTTGCAATAATCTTACAGGAATTTGGATTTAATTTTTTTTTCTAAAAATTTATGGAGCCTATTCAAAGCAAGGTTTTTTCTTGAAAATTAAAATTGAATGCATCTACAGACTAGCATTTTGTACTGCAATGTAGTAAAATGAATGTGGAATAGGAAATCCGTTTGATTTTCTGCAAGGAGAGAAAGAGAAAAAGAGGACAAGAGAGACAGTGAGAGGTAAAGGCAAGGGACTAAAGGGAACAAGTCTAAGTGAATTCAGCTGAAGGAAAGTATAAGTTGACAACATGACAGAGGAAAGTGCAAATAAACATCAAGCAAAAAGAAACATGAGCCAGAGGAGGCAGGGATAAAACAACATAACCTTCATCACAGTTACATTTAATCATGGCAAAAACATGGTCTGGCATGTTTTCCTTTTTCTGTCATAATTCTGTGATGTTCCTTCTTTTCATTTCTAGCCCATGACTGAGACAAAGTGTAGGTATGCTAAAATACCATTTTTCCACAAGCACTCTTATTCTAACTCCAATGAAAGCAGCTTCACTATGGGGAAAAAATGCCACCTATTATATTAGGTTATGACAATGACTGGAAACAGAAGCAATAGAAAATGGGTAGATACTGTTTAGTAATAAAACAGCACCAGTGTATCAGGAAATGGTTCTTTTTATTAGTTTTGCTCAATTATCCGTGGAGGAGATAAAAGGGATTTCCCCTCTCTTAACAAAAATCCCAATTCTGGATATAAAATCCAATGCCACCATTTTTGTTAAGGAATTTGAGAGGGTCCAGTGGGGTCCTTGGGATAAGTCCTCAAATCAGCAGAGGAGTGCCTGCAGCCTTGGGCATTGTTTGTAATTATACAACCTGTCTAGAAAAGAGCATCCTGTGAGAGAAAGATGCTGCAGGTGGCAGAAGGTAAAATTCTGAGAAATTAATTATTTTTCACAGCCATATTCCCATAGCACATATTTTGTGAGTGGCAAGTACTCTTCAACATACATTTTACAAAAGAGTGCCCATAACCAAATCCCAGATGTGCCCTATGTCAAACGGAGTCCTATTGCTAACACAAATACGTAATTAAATAATAAATGTTTCGTAATTTTAAAAAGGGGACAGGGAGAAGTTCACTAGTTAAAATTTTGTGAGTGGCTTGAATGTTAATAGTTTATTTTTCAAGAATAGAGAACAAGTAGATTTTATATTTGCTATTATTAAGCTTTCTCCCTCATCATCTCTTTTTAACTATATAAAAATAGTTGCCGTTAATTGTTCCCCACTTGAAAAGCCAATTCATGCAGCTGTGGATAATAATATAATAAAGACTAACTTAATCTTTCCTTGGATTTGTAAGAATTTTTTCCACAAAATCTTCACAGAGAGCTGTTTGTGAATGGCTCACCAAATGTTTTCATGTCAAATTGACTTTCTGTTAAACATGTTGTGTGAAATAAAGCTAGTAAAAACTTAAAATATACTCATCTGGCAAATGGGGTTCCTATATACCATAGAAGAAATTAAAATAGAAGTAGAAGACTATATTACACAGGCTAAGCAACGCTACAAAGGTTACATAATCCTTGCCAACTTCAGACTGCATTCGATTTCTGCATATTTTGGAAAGTATACCTTTGAGGGGGGCCATGAACTGTACTTTAAGGTCAGTTTTTTTGTTCCTGGTAATTAGTTTTTTCAGAGTAAAGGATGTCAGAAAACGTCTGAACTACAGAGAGCCTAGCACCCCTGCAATTAAAATAAATGATTTGCAAAAGAGAAGAATCAGTGTTCCAGCTGGGTTTGAACTACAGGACATATTTAATGATCAGCTTTTCCTCAGTTATTATAATGTATTTTTAATTTCATTTCTCAAAACATTCCCTTCATTTTCAACAGCTGACTAAAACATGACTCAGTTTGGTTCCTCCTTTTTTCTTTCAATTTTGCAGAGCAAACAATGTTCTCTTACATGGCAGGTCAGAATGACCTTGATGCTTTAGTTATGTCAAGCTGTATATACAACAGGACTTATCAATCTTTTTGGATTTATTTTAAAAACAGCCTTTTAATTTGAATATCATATATACTTTGAAAAATAACACATAGGAGTACGATATGTCAAAACAGAAATAAAAATACAGATTACTTGAATCGGCAAGGTTGATAGCAACAGTGGATACCCTTATAGCTGAGACAGTTTCAAGATAGGTTCAGTTGTTCTTAATGATAACAGTGTCCAGTTGTGGATATCCCTTTTCTCCCGGCATAAAGGAGAGATCAGGTACTTTGTATATAGAGAGGATAATTGCCTTCACCTTTACTTGTACTCAGAATACTAGATTAGTTGGACCCTTTGCTCTGATGGTAATAAAAGTAGTAAATCTAATTATGTAAGAGTAGACTTGAGGTCATGGTAGACCATATGAAAAAAGAAAGAACAAAAGAGTGCCTTTGTCCAAGGTTGCACAGTCCATTGTTAGTTATTGACAATTCTTTTTAATAGAAAGTCCAACTAGATGTAGTTCTCCATGGACAGATAATAACTCCCTAATACTGTGCACTGACTTTGCTTTCATTGTAATGGATAATCAATTAATTGAATAGTTGACTGCTATAATTCATGCTCCCAAAATTTCTAACATGTTGAAATGATTGGCTTGAAGGAAAGCAATCAAAGATGTAAGAAGATCATATTTATCTATTTATTTAATAATATTTCTAGCCTAGCCAAACCTCAGTGGAATGGGTATGTTACAATAAAGTCAAAATAAGATCACTAGAAATCATTCATAATCAAGATAAATCATTAATCTATATCACAGCTTCTAACGCAAAATTGTATAAGAATAATTATGAAGCTTTATGGGCTAAGGTACAAAAGGATCTAAATGAGTGGGAAAAATTGCAATTATCTTTGTTGGGAAGAATTTCAGCTGTAAAAATGAATGTTCTTCCCAAATTTCTTTTCTTGTTCCAGATGATTCCTATTTTTAAAAAAGATGCTGGTCTGGATGATTGGCAAAAGGGTATAAACAAATTTATTTGGGCAGGCAAGAAGCCAAGGGTTAGATTTAAGATTATGTAGGATATAAGAGAACGAGGAGGACTTAAAGTTCCTAATTTAAAATTATATTATGATGCGGTGGTTTTGACATGGATTAGTGATTGGTTAAATTTGACAAATAGAAATATTCTTTCTCTTGAAGGATGGGATTTGTTATTTGGTTGGCAGGCATATTTAATTTATGATAAAAAAGTAGATAGAATTTTTAAGGCTCATAT
>NW_015386552.1:388089-425351 GCF_001527695.2 Protobothrops mucrosquamatus
GGAACTAAAAAGTTTCATTTGGTTTTTGAGTAATTTGTGATTGTTAATGTAGTATATTTTATTAAAATTAAATAATTTGTAATAATGATGTTTAATATGTCAGTTTAGAAGAGAGCTAAAGGATGTTATAGAATTGTTAATTTAAGGATAATATAATTTAAGATAGAATATAATTATTGTATTGTAAACCCTGTGTGTAGCTCTGGGAAGTCGGGGGGAAGGGAGGGGGGTGGGGAAGGGTGGGGTATGAGGGAGGTGGGGAGTTATATTGTACAAATTTTAAAAATTTTCAATAAAAAAAAAAGATAAATCATTAATGGAAATCTAATACATGATAGAAAAAAATTCAATTAAATTATCCTAAGGACCAAGTATCTGTTGGATCAATGCTGTTTTGCTAGTGTTTTGAATGCATGTAGAATAAGAGCTGTTCATATTTTCAAGGGAAGAGTATTTCATATAATAGGGACACCACTCTGAAAATGCCTGTCACCTGACCTTTGTTCCATGATCCTTGTGGAATGAGAACCTCCAATTGAAATTCTCTAAATAACTGAATGGGATAGGCAGATTCAATTTTGACAAGGCATTGAATATTTCTTCCTGGTGTTGCACTATGAAAACTTTAAAGGAGATAATCACCACTTTGAATTGGTCCCTGAAGTTTACTAGAAATTAATGACCAATTTTAGATGTTATTCTCATTGATTGGGCTGTGTAACAACTCTGGCTTCTTAATCAGCCCATGTAAAGCATATTAAGGTAATTCAACTGGATACTGATTAGAGTATAAGTAAGAGGATGATCATGAGGACATCTTGGTGGAAGTAAGGTCATAACTGGTGTCCAGTGAGTGTCTTTTCAGCAGAAGGATCACTACCATCTGCTTTAGGCAGACAACATTATGTAGTCCCCCAGAGAGATATTGACTATTTCCAGATCTCATGAATGGCTATTGTTAGGTCAGTAAGAAATCAGTATATACTGTGGTTTTAAATCTAAACTATGCTTTGGAGAAAACTTCACTGTGTTATATTTTTTGGCTATTTCTTCTAATAGTGTGCATTTCCATGAGATATCTTTCCCTCAGTGTGTATAAATGCTCTTTATTCATTAATACCAATATTTGTTCATAAATCACATCAGCTTTTCCCAACTGATGCTATCCATCACTATGGATCCACAGACAACAGAGCCAATAACTTTCAAGGATGAAAAATAAACCTAGCATTTATGGAGGATAGCAGACCGAGCTACTTCTATGGGATTTTACAATAATGTAATACATAAGCTACAAAAATATAAACCAAGTCATTTTGGAAAACCCTGTCTAGAGGAATTACTATGGTAGATGTTAAAAGAATGTCATCAAGTCTCTGGATGACAAGCAACTGTAGAAAAAGTTAAAATACAGAATTCAGAAGAACAGAGTTGGAAGGGACCTTGGAAGTCTTCTAATCCAACCCCCTGCCCAAGCAAAAGACTCTATACCATTCTGGACCAATGACTATCCAATCTATTCTTTAAAAACCCCAGTGTTGGAGCACTCACAACTTCTGAAAGCAAGTCATTCACTGATTATTTTTCTCACTGTCTCCTTAGTTCTAGGTTGAATCTCTCTTTGATTAGTTTCCATCCATTACTTCTTGTCCTGCCCTCAGATTCTTTGGAAAATAAATTGTCCCAGTATTCTTTGTAACAGCCTCTCAAATATTAAAAGACTGCTATAATGTCATTCCTAGTCCTTCTCTTCATTAGAGTAGTCATACCTAGTTCCTGCAACCATTCATCATGTTTTAGCCTCCAGATCCCTAATCATCTTTGTTGTTGTTCTCGGCACTCTTTCTAGTATCTCAACATTTTTTTGTATTGTGACTAGAACTGGATGCAGTATTCCAAGCATGGTCTTATCAAGCAATATATAGCAATACTAATACATCCCATGAACTTGATACTATTCCTCTGTTAATGCAGCCTATGACTGCATTCACTCCTAGTAAACAGCCATATACAATCATATCAAGGTACCCGCCTTGTCATTCTAACTTTATAGTACTTGGTTGCAATGTACATTTATACCTAATCTATTACTGATTTATGTCATATATTAAAATGAGGTTAATAAAAATATAAAATTTTTAACCAAGCATATTAATTGTTTGTTCTGTATTTGGTGTATTTGTGTTTTGTACACTATGGGATAGTTTTGATTGACTATCTTGTGCTAAACAAAGAACTTTTCTATATTAGCCAAAACAACATAATGAAGTTGGATTAATGCAAATTTTAATTATTAAATTGCACCTTTCAGTAACACTTTGATTAGATTGTCAGTAAATCAAGCTATCATATAGCCTGATTATGGAATTATTGTATGAATGAAGTTAGTGAAGTAATCAGCAGTGCTCAGAGAACTGTTTTGTGAACATTAAGCAGACATCTTTGATATTCAAGGACAGAGGAAAAATGGTCAAAATTCCATTAACTTGAAAAAGAGGAAATATTAATATAAATTTAGACATGCCATGTCTGTAGTGGTTATGTTGTAAGGAAGTTTCTGAACAAATGAGATAGCTTCTCAAGATACTATGAATTCAAGATCTACCTGGAAAACAATTTGATGTAAGTATCAGTTCTTTTCAGAAATATGAATAGAGATACTGGATACAGTGTTGTAAGCACCAATGGCCCCATTGTCATGATAGTTAAGATTACGTATGTATTTATTTGTATCTTGCCTTAGTTAATTTTACAAATAAGTCATGGTGGCAAACATATCCATAACATACCTTCTTTCTCCTCCTATTTTCCCCACAACAAAAACAGTTGAGTTGGGCTGAGACAGATGACAGGCCCAAGGTCATCCAACTGGCTTTTATGACTAAGACAGGACTCATGGTGTCTCAGTTTTTAGCTTTGTACCTTAACCACTCAACAAAAGTGGCTCTCAGTTATAAGTAGGATTTTATGCTCTATGCCAGGGCCAGATGCGTCATGAGGAAACTCCAATACGTAGTGCAACGTCAGGTGACGTCGCGAGTTTGACATGTCTGCTCTATGCTGTTTTTTCTGCTTTACCTTGGCATTGATACCCAGAATATCCTCAACCACACTTCTGCCATTATTTGTTATTGTGACCTAAAGTATAAGAGTGTTGCCTGAATATAACAGCAAAGAGCGCTTCTACTATCCAAATCAAAGGTCAGATGTATTATTAATGGTTAAGCTATGATGTAGCAATTTAGATTTTGGATGGACTGGAAAGATTAAGATTTAGATGCATTCTCTGCCCATGGAAGTTCAGGACTGTATAGGGAAAAATTAAAGGAAAGAATACTATGTATGCCAACCTGAATTCCTAGAAGAAAGGATCGAAATCTAATAAATTAATTAATTTAGATCCAGCCAAGTTATCTTAGCACATGAACAGAAAATCCCACAACACTCTTTCCCTACATCTGGAAATTAGAATATTATAACAACAAATTAAATACTGTATAATTGACTTTCTTTTGATGAGTCTCAAACTTATTTGCCTCTGAAGTTCAGACCCTGGGCCTAATGAAAGAAAGACTAGAAATAACAAAATAGCTGTTGGAGAGGGACATAATCAGTCACTTAAGAAGACTTCTCACTATACTTGTTATAAAGATCTGAGGATCTTTGAAAATGAACTTGTGCTGGCACAAGACATACAGTAAGTACTGGAGGACTCTCAGAGATACCAATGAATATTACATTGAGAAAATTCAGTTATAAGAACTAATGACTGTGTCACTGACTGTAAAATTCTGAAATTTAAAAGCATTATTTCAAGTTTATAGCTTGAAGATTCAAACAATAAATCACAAACCCTTTGTTTCTTCCTGATAATGAAGTTTAGGCATCTTTGAACTATGATGTCATTTCCATTTCATTATTAATTGAAAAACAATTTCACAGAGTGTACATGCATAATATCACACATATTTTTATGAAATAATTGGGCGCCAACAGATGCTACATTTTAGGGGATGATCACCTATTTCAGTCACTTATTCTTGTATTACTGCAGAAAATGAAAATATCAATGATTCATGCTTGCAAGAGTACCACAGAGATCTAGGAACTGCATAAATTGGCTCAATGATTCATGAACCATTTTATACTTGGCTTTCAATTAGCTTTCTTTACCAATATAATTACCTTCTGAGAATGCTTTCTTGAATATGAATCCCATGCATGCTGTACCTAAGTGTTGTGTCTTCAACACAGTTGATTTTCAATTTGACAAGTGTATGCCCCCCAAAATAATGTCTCTTGTACATTAGACATATATGTTGCCTGAGGCAAAATACACATTGACCTATATGAAAACAAGAAGTGATTCTGCATTTTTGGTTCGTGAACTATATATTAATCATGGATCATACAGGGTCATGAAACTTCTGTAAAGTTGTGGTATATTTGAGCTACAAGGTATGGTGATATAATTTCTCCAAACTTAAGAATTTTTTCAGAAAACTTCATCATACCAAAATCCCCAAAGCAGCCTTTTGAGAATTTTGCTATTTATTTTTTTCTGATGCCCAAGTATAGACAGCTTGGAAACCTACTCCCCAAAGAATTTTTAGAACTATTGTATTACTGTTTACCCTGTTTTCTTAGTGATAAATAGCCCTGCTTTGACATATGGTAACCATGGTTATCAAATTCAAGAAGCAATTACTAAATGCATGTATTCTACCCACTTCCTAGATAGGGAAACTTCACCCACCACATCTCCCACTGAGGGTGTGATTGGAATCAATCTGCTTCAGACTATTGCCAATCTAAGGTCAAGTGGGGGTTAAGAGCATGCTAAATAGACTTTAGAGATCAGAATGAGCTCAGCCTCAATACAGTTTTCATGCATTCAGAACTTATGGAAACCAAATATTTGTACATATTACAAACATCTGCATTTGTGGGATGATTTTACTGATCTCTATAGCTTAAAACTATGCTTCATGATTTTATGAGAAACTTTAATTTCTAATTTTTGAGAGCTAAATGGCAGACAAAATACATTATTAAAATTTATTTTAGCTTCCCATCCCACCTTCCTCCTACTTTAGTGTTCTCAGATCTTTAGGATAAAAGAGGCAAGATTTAATACTTCTAAATGTTCATCTTAGTATTCACAACAATTAGAATTTTTCTCAGCCTTTGGTTTTAATAACTTATTTTAATGTGTATTAGAATTGTATAGCTGTATAAACTAATATACTGATATAGGTCATTGCAGATTTATATGTTGCTGTAGGCATCTTACCTAGAGAGCTTATCCAAAGACTTAGGTAAAGATGTGGATTTTTGTAGAAGATGACCAGGCTGAGTCCAAGGGAGGGGTCAAATGTCTCATAAGTCATGAGTCCCTGCGCACCCACAAGACATCTAAGTCCAGCTCATCTTGAATTTCTTAACTCCTGCTAATTTCCCTTGACTGTTAGTAGTTCAGATTCCTGTAGACAGCTTAAGCTTGCAATAAATTTTAATAGTCATTTGAACTGCCAGAATCTCCTGATTCCCCAGAGCTTGACAATTTTATCACTCTTCTAAACTGTAGTAAAAAAGGGGCCTGCCTCAATTCCCAAAGGCAATTTATTCCAGAGCATGGGCTCTGCCATTGGATTGAACAGAATTTGTTGTTAATAGACAAACATTATGACATGCAGAAACTGCTTCTTTTAGGATCCATCAATAGGGGATGGATTCTCTAGTAACAGACAATTCTACAGATATTTTGAAATGAACCCCAGTACAGGTTCATTTACACTGAATTCAGCTTAAAAAGTTAATTGGTAGCCAATATATGTTCAGTTCTATATGTCACCTCATAGAAAGGTCACCTATTGCTCACACTGCTACATTATGTAAAGAGTTCATTGCAGTAATCAGACCACAAGTTATTAGCATATATGTATATAGTCTAGTTCAGTGGTGGCAAACCTATGGCCAGAGGGGGCACTCAGAGCCCTCTCTGTGGGCATGTGCACTGTCACTCCAGCGCTGCCTCCCCCCACGGCCCCCTCCTCACCAGCAGCCCCCCCCCCTGGGCACTGCCCACATGGAGCAGCACAGCTAAGGACATGGCAGCCAGGCAGCAGGGCCAAGACTCCGCCCCCATCACATGCAGATGATGCTGTGGGACACATGGAGGGTGTGGCTGCCATGAAGCTACAGGACCACCTGAACAATCTGCTGTGGCAGGCCATGGAGGCAGTGGGTGGCCCTGCAGGTGGGCGGGTTGGAGCAGGGGGGCATAGCAGGGCAGGTGGAGGGTGGACTGGGCAGGGGGGTGGGTAGGGGGGTGGGGGAAATTTTGGGGTACTTGGTCTCTAAAAGGTTCAACATAACTGGTCTAGTTAGTACTAGCACCTATAACTAGGTCTCTCTTCTTCAGATAGAGGCACAAATGATTAAGTATTCAACATATAAACTTAATAAAATTGCTTTTTCATTATTGGTTGTAGTTGTAGTGTACTTACTCGCATATCTTCCATAACAATTATAATTTTAGAAATTACAATTATTTATACATATATTAATACATATATTCTTAGCCAGGGAAGCTAAAGTAATGAATAGAGCAAGATTTATCAGCAGTGGATGTGAGGGGCAATCCAACCTACGGTATTAGGGCCATATTCAGGTATTCATTCAATGGATGGATTAGTGTATAAACGTCCTTATTTACTTTTATAAATTAGTACTGAAATCCATGCTACTTTGGAGGAGGATAAGTGAATTATTGCTTAAGTGATGGATAGTTTCTTCTAAGAAGCTTGTCTGTAGTGAGCAGATACTCTTAGTTGCAGGATTTCTTACTGTAAACAGTAAGAGGGTAACCTTCACCTATTTGACATGGAAAACTTTATTATTTTACTCAAACCCAGAATAACTGCAACCCTTTTAATTTTAAACATTTAAGGTTCAAAACATTAGGATGTGAAATATATAAAGAATTTTGAAAGAGAAATAAAATAATAGTTTATAAAACAAACCAAAAACATAGTATCAAATGTTCATAAAACTTATAGAGCATAGGAAATTCATTTTTCAATAATCATTAAGAGCATATCATACAAAGCAAGTGAAATGTCAAATCTGGTGATGATCTATATTACAAAAATCGGTGGCAATTCTTTTATAAGGTTCACATGTTCAAGTACAGTTCCATTATTTAGAAGGCTTTGTTTCTTGTGCCACTACACTAAATTATCATGTGGAATATGAATGAATAGCACTAGTTGGATCTGTAATTATTTCATTCTTCTTGAACCCTCTTTTTCTTGCATGCTTTTATAACAAATAGTGGGTCTCCATGATCCATCAACCTAGTTGGTTTGCTGTTTTAGGTGCAAACTGAGCTGGAGGAATGAGGGAAAAGATTAGTTTATCTCTCTTGTACTATTAAGCTTGAGAAAGATATAGGATGTGCTTGAAAGGGGGCTAATAGACACTATAGTTAGGATCAGCAACTTTTTTGTGACAGTGAGTACTTTCTTCTTTTAAGTAAATAATTTTCCATTTACAGAAGATGTGCTGATAAAAAGTGTATTATTAGGCATGTGGGACTGAAAAATTTTACCCTAGTGGATATATGTGTGAACAATGCCAGGAAAATTATAGCATGACAGAATATGCTAAGGCTTCTGGGGTGTTGACAAATCCATTTTGCACCTTTTTTTTGTTACTAGCAGTAATTTTGCACAACACAGAGAGCCATAGAGTAACCACATATGCTGAATTTATTTTATATTTTGCTATATATCTTATATTAATGCATTTTATATTACTCATTCTTCCATCTTTTATACTTCTAAATGAATATTTTTTTTCCTTCAGCTTCTTAGCCTCGGACTATGCAACTGTCAGTTATTGAAATAGCAGTAATTTTTTTCCTTGAAAAAAGTCTACTTCTCTAACTTCTGTATTATAGATGTAGCTTTACATTTGGTAAACATAAGAGGCCACACATTTTGAACTTTAAAAAAAGCTATACTAACAGTGTGGCTTTCTGCAATTATGTATCTTTTAGATCTGGTAAATTACAGTTGTAATGAATGATTCAACATAACAAAGCTCAAAATACAATAAGTGGCATCTAGCTCATTTGGATAGAAGAGTGGGCTCGCCACTTGAAAAATCAGACAGATTTAAAAGTAGAATTCCTATCTTCTATCTCGTTTGTCTGTGTAACATCTAACACTATATTTTGATATAAGGGATGGAAACTGAAAATAAGAGAATGAGATTAAATTAGGGCAAGAATTTGGGCTTCGAAACTACAGAAACATTTTAAGAGAATATTTAAGACTTTTACCTATGAAAGGACCGTAAGAAAGGCTGAGCACAAAAGAATTGAGGCCTTTGAACTATGGTGCTGGAGAAGACTCCTGCAAGTACCCTGGACTGCAAGGCGATCAAACCGGTCAGTCCTAGAGGAGATCAACCCTGACTGCTCTTTAGAAGGTCAGATCCTGAAGTTGAAACTCAAGTACTTTGGCCACCTAATGAGAAGGAAGGACTCACTGAAGAAGAGCCTAATGCTGGGAAAGATTGAGGGCAATAGAAGAAGGGGACGACAGAGAATGAGGTGGCTGGATGGAGTCACTGAAGCAGTAGGCGTGAGCTTAAATGGACTCCAGAAGATGGTAGAGGACAGGAAGGCCTGGAGGAATGTTGTCCCTGGGGTCGCGATGGGTCGGACACGACTTCACAACTAACAATAACAACCTAAGAATATAGGAACTGGGAATTATGGTCAATATGCCCACAACAGAAAGACAATTTGGTATTTATTTCCAGTTTTGTCTAAATGGGTAGATATTTCCATAAGGTATGGTATAATATGAACATTTAATTACAAACCCAAATATATTCTAAGAAGATTTTCATAGCATTAGCAAAGCATTTCTTTTATAATTAATTCTTAATGACACCCAGAGATTGATGTAAAGAAATGTAATGTCATATGGATTTCCTCTTTGAATTACAAGTTCAAATCCTAGTTTCTGATTCCATTTCTCAGAGCTTTCAAAAAAAATCTTTGGAAACAAGAGATTTATATAGTTTTGGTAAGATTGTTTAAATTGTAAATGATATGGATATACTTGTATAGCATTCTTGAAATACTGTGATATGAGAAATAAGCTGAGAGCCAGAAGTTCTTATGCCAGAGTTGGCAGTTATATAAACATAACTTCTCAGATTCAACACCACAGACACCACAAATACGCCATTAATTTGTGGGAAGTCTGAATTTGAACCACAATAGACATAGGAGGCACTTGCTCCTTTACACTTTATGTAATCAGTTATTTAATTTGGCTTGATGTATGTTGGCAACTGTATTTATTTTCCCCTCCAATCCATTATATTTTCTAGTACTTCTGGAAACTGTCTACAAATTCACTGGGATCATGATAACATCAATTTTGGTCCTCAGGAAATACATTTTATTTAGTGTAGCCTACAGGATCGTAATCCCTCACTACCTCATCTCACTTCTTTGCTTGCCAAATATTTTGACTATTCCAATGTATTTGGAAAGGGGAAAACACTTATCCTGCCTTCACATCAATTACACAATCAATCTTGGTTCATCTCTCTATCTCCCTTCCAGTGCTCTTTTTTTTGGGGGGGGGAAGGAGGGAGAGGAAGAAAGGCTCCCTATAGGTAAACCATAATTATCTGCTTTGTCTACATCTTTCCTATCGTGAACCATGATGCTTTCCCTCTCATTTCTGACACAAAACTTTACCAAGCCTGATCTCAGTGGAACTACAATCTGATATTTAATTTTGATTGTCACTATGTGAAGTTTGAATGAATGCTCAATCTGCACTTTAGGTTTTGGAACAACTTTTGAGGTTTTCAAACTTAAGAATTGTATTTTACATTATTTTCTGCACAATAAATTTAGATGTTGGTTTTTATTCTGAGGAACCTACCATTCACATTGATAAAGTTTGGGCAGTTTTTAAATGATTACATCCTCTATGTAAGGGAACCTAGAAAAGTGTTCCTTTGAATTGCCTGTATTAGACTATTTGGATTACCATATTAGATAGATCAAACGAAGGTAGAATCCAGGTTATATTGCAATGAACAACTTCCACAATCACATACAGAAAGATATATAGGATATTTGGGTCTTTTCCATTTTAACTGTAAATTTATTACTAATTTTGCAGCTGTGACCACTTTGCTGGCATCTTACTAGGGGCGGGGGGGAGAGATTCTATTTATATAGTATATTGAAGCTCAACAAATCTTTCTTCACCCAAGATAAATAGAGATAGGTTTTTCCCCCCTTGAATAATCATGTATTTAATCTTATGAAGTATTCCTTATATTAATAAATTTTATCTGTTTAGTTAAAATTTAGATAATCAAGTAAGGGAATAAATAAGATTCATAGGCCATAAATTGTTTCCATCTTTTTAAACTTTTTAAAGTAAATTTTAGATAAGGATGTGTTATAGTAGATTTCAAGTGCTATTATGAGAAAAAGCTATTGTGCAGTAGTTCACTCAGGTTCTCAATAATGATTTGTCAAACTAGAGTGTTAAGTTGAAGCAACATACTAAGTGATAATGGCTGAGTTAACTAAAACTTAATAGATTGAGGTTTTTTTTTAAATGTGAGATGTAAAAAAGCATATGCTTTTCTCAATTTTCGTTATATGTTTGTGTCCTTCTTCAAGTTCAGGAATGGGGAATTCATGTTCCACATAAGACCTCCAGATGTTTTCCTGAGTCTTCCCCAAAAGCCTGCTGACTGTAATTGTTGAAAATTGATAATATACTGCAAGAATTACTGATATCAGAATACAGTAACAGAACTTGGAAATGCCATGAAACAGAAGGAACATTTTACTAGATACAGTGGACATGTAAAAATACTCTCAAAAGTGTAGATAGATAGATAGATAGATAGATAGATAGATAGATAGATAGATAGATAGATAGATAGATAGGTCGGTAGTTCGGTAGGTCGGTAGTTCGGTAGGTAGGTAGGTAGTTCGGTAGGTAGGTAGGTAGGTAGGTAGATAGATAGATAGATAGATAGATAGATAGATAGATAGATAGATAGATAGATAGATAGATAGATAGATAGATAGATAGATAATCTATTATTATAATTTTCTATTAATGCTACACTTAGTTCTAAAGTAGAATTTAAGCAAATTTATATTCATTAACATTTCAGAAACCATAGTTAATACTGATATCAACATTTTTCCTTATCTTTAAAGGGCATCATAGTGTTAAACTCTAGGTGCTACTCTACAGTATAAATATTGCTGTATCCAGTGGTGGGATTCAAATATGTGAACAACTGGTTCTCTATGTGGATGCCGCTTCCAGAAGTCCATTCTGGGCCTGGGCAACAAAAAATTAGCTACCGGTTCTGCCGAAGTGGTAGAAACTGGCTGAATCCCACCACTGGCTGTATCCAAATAATATAACATATTACTTTATCTCATAATACAATAGAACAATATTAATAAAAAGGGGAATTGTTAGTATGTTTTGTGTTATGTTCGTATGTGACGCCTATTATATGGTTAAAAATCAACCTTTAAGTCATCCTTTAGGTGGTTAGTTCTTTTTTAATATACTGTAATTTGTGAAGCCAATCATTGCAATTTGTAAACAACATTATTTATAAAACCTGGTGTTAGGGTTCTATTAATGGCAAGAAAATCCCAGATGAACTTCAGCAAATTATCTAATCAGGAAGCTGGAATGCAGAGAATATAAACACACAACTCTTTCCAGCAGGCAAGAAGAGAAAAAGTGAGAAAAACAGCCCAAGATTTCTTTTCATAGAGAGCACCACTAGGAAGCATTTGAAGGATGATTGATATAAATCATATAACCTCTCTCTTGCCTACTCAGCCACAGTCAACTATCTGATCTGGCTGCCACTCCCTATATCAGAGTTCCCCAATCTTTCTGGCTTTGTGGACTGGCAGGAGAGGGGAGAGGGGATGGTTCTGTGTGAGGGGTCAGCAAGCACACATGCGTGTAGCTCCATTTGCACAAGCGGCGTGCACACACGTCCACCACTCATGCAAATGGAGCACACACATATGCACTTGACTGCTGCTGGTGCAAGTGGGAATGCACATGCGCGCCTTCGCCTGCCGTTTCCACAGCCTGGTTGCAAACAGCTCACGGCCCATTAGTGGGCCATGGCTTAGAGGTTGGGGACCCCTGCCTTATATGAAGTAAGTAAATACTATTAACTAATTTGAAGATAACCTGACAAAAATATGGCTAAAACAAATTAAAGCTTAACCTGGTATATGAAACCAATCTTGGCAGAGGACTCCAACCCTTCTTCCGTTTTACAGTGTAGCTATTTCATCCATACTCCTAGCAACAATTCAACTCTGTGATATTTTATATAAGGTACATTTTTGAATGGGAACCTATTTTTTCAATAGTTTCTGTGTTTTCTCTTGAGCATGTTTAGTTCTGCCTACTATCCAGTTTTTAAAATCTTATCGAATCATTATTATGGTGATGTCAGACTGGCGTTGGCATTTTTATTTACCTATCAAGTACTTCCCAAGGACTTGGGATAGGCAGATGTTGGTGTTTGGTGGTGTTAGAGGTATCGTCACAGGATACAAGCTGTTTCGAGTAAACTTGCATTTTGCAATTGACTGATAGTAAATTTGTCAATGCCCACGGTGTTCAAGAAGGGCTACAGTTGTTCTAGGATTGCACCCAAGGTTCCTATTTCTATTGGTTCTAACTTTGCTTTCTATTCTATTCTATTTCTATTTGCAGGTCTTTATCTTTGTATTATTGCATTTTCTCTAGTTCTTTCTCTTTTATTCTGCTGTCTCCAGGTACTGCCACATCCACTATCCAGACTTATTCTGTCTTTCTTGTTGACAGTTGTTAAATTTGGGGTGTTATATAGCAGATGTCTGTTGGTTTGAATTCTAAAGTTGCATAGCATCTTAGCTTCTTCATTTTCTTGTACTCTCTATTTTATGGTCCAACAAGTTCTTGATTACAGACAAATGTTATTTCTTGTAGATCTTCCAATGCAACATTGTTGCTACTTTGTCATGTTGTTTGTAGTCAGTCTGTGCTATCTTCTTGCAGCAGCTAACTAGGTGGTCCTCTGTTCTTTCAGTTTCTTCTTTGCATATGTAGCACTTGTTTTCTCAATTCTGACTTTGTATGCACTTGTTCTTAAAGCTTGGCCTTGTGCAGCCAGAATTGCCCCCTCTGTGTCTTTCTTCAATTTTCCTGCTCTTAGCCATTGCCAAGTCTTGTTATTATTTTTTAAAGTACTGGCTACTTCCCATGTCTCTTTTTTGTTCTTCATTTGGTCTTTCTTGTAGGCCAGTTTGGTCTCTTCAGTACTCAGAAAGCCTTCCTGGTACACTAGCTTCAGTGAATCATCTTCACTATTCTTAAAATGCCCTTACCCATCTATTTTGCTTGGTAGGTAGAGTCTGTGTGTGTTGCTATGAGGATAAAGGACATGATTCTTTATCATTATTTCTCTGGTCTTCCTATCCAGGGCTTTTAATTCTGCTTGAGTCTAGTCCACCAGTCTAATGAATAGAATTTCCCAGATGTTAATTGTCTTGATAGTATTTCTTCCACTGAGTTTGGACTTTAAGATTTTCTTCCCTTTCTTGATGAATTCACTTTTAACCTTTTTCTTGACTTCAAAGTGCTTGATGTTGTCAGTTTAAAGGATGCCCATATAGTTATAGTGATAATCTTCATCCAGACTCTTGATTGATATTATTTTTAAAAGTTCAAAACAAAAGAATTTTCCTACAGGGAAAATACTTTATAATAAATTCCAAAATGTGATATAGTAAGGAGGTGGATTCCTTACAGTAGGGAGGAAGTGCATTCCAGAGGAGTAAGAGTCAATTCAGTTAGGATGTTATGTGTGAGAGAAAGAGGCTGAAGACAGATCCTCCCTAATAGTTTACAGAGTATATTGTAGAATAGATGCAGATAGTTGAGTGCTAGGACTGGAAAGATTTTGTCTATAGGTAGGAAACATTAAAGAACTCAGCTTTGAAGAATCTACCATGTGTCTTTCTTGGTTTAGCGCCTGACAAAAATCTTATTTCAAATTTATTTGCATCCTTGGTCAGTTTGTAGCTTTCTAAAATCAAAGTTTTAATCTTTTGCTGTTTTTTTTAAAATAAGGTTTTTAAGCTTGTAGTTAATTTTTTCTTTCACTAAGAACTGAAGGCAGACTTATCCTGTTTTTAGAACTGTCATTTTAAAGACTTCTAATAGCTGAAAAGTACTTAGTAAGCAATTTCCAAGTATGTGAATTTAGTGCAGGTGGTCCTTGGCTTATAACCATTAGTGACCTGTTTGAAGTTACAACAGCAGTGAAAAAAGTGACTTATAACCAGTTTTCACATATAAACCGTTGCAGCATCCCATGGTCACATGATCAAAATTCAGATGCTTGGCAAGCAGCATGTATTTATGACGGTTGCAAGATATCAGGGTCAGATCACCATGTGTAATCTTCCCAGTTGGCTTCTGGCAAGCAAAGTCAATTGTGGAAGCCAAATTCACTTAAAAACCACATGATTCACTTAACAACTGCAGCAATTTACTTAACCAATGTGGCAAAAAGGTCATAAAATGGGGCACAATTCACTTAACAACTGTCTTGCTTAGTAATGGAAATTTTGGACTCCATTGTGGTGGTTTGAGCAAGATGGGTACTTCCACATTTTACAGTGCTCAAAAGCTGCCGGAGACCATTGTCTTGCAGTCTCCTCATGAGGAATAAGTGTTTGGAGCACTTGTGAGCAATCTCTAGTCCTCTTCTTTATTTAGAGAGTTTTGGAGACTTACTGTATAATCTCTCACCCTTAAAACTTTATCTGCATCATCACTGTGTTTTCTTTATCCCCCTCCCCATTGCATCATACATAGGTAGTCCTCAAGTTACAACAGTTCATTTAGTGACCCATTCAAAGTTACAACGGTACTGAAAAATGTGACTTATGACTATTTTTCACAGTTACAACCTTTGCAGCATCTCCATGATCATGTGACCAAAACTCAGATGCTTGGCAACTGATTCATACTTATGACCATTGCAATGTTCTGGAGTTATGTGATCACTTTTTGCATCCTTCTGACAAGCAAAGTCAATGGGGAAGCCAGATTCACTTAACAACCATGTTACTAACTTATCAACTGCAGTAATTCACTTAACAACTGGGCAAGAAATGTTGCAAAATGGAGCAAAACTCATTTAACAAATTCTCACTTAACAACATACATTTTGGGCTCAATTGTGGTTGTACATTGAGGACTACCTGTAGTTAAATCCTGTATCTGTGAAGCACTCTACCCATTTAATGAAGTAAGTTAGCACTAGTAATAGCAATAGCACTTAGACTTATATACTGCTTCACAGTGCTTTACAGTCCTCTCTAAGTCGTTTACAGAGTCAGCATATTGTTCCCAACAATCTGGGTCCTCATTTTATTGACCTCGGACAGATGGAAGGCTGAGTCAACTTTGAGCCAGTGAGAGTCAAACTGCTGGCAGTTGGCAGAATTAGTCTTCAATATTGCATTCTAATCATTATGCTACCACAGCTCTTGGGTTGCAGCATACGAAAGCTCATACCTTTTAATAAAAACTTTCAATGAAATATGACAGTGTTAGAAACTACTATTGAACATTTCCCCCTTTGATTTTTGAGAAATCATGTAATAGTCTCTATTTCCTGTAATTCATTGGAGGCAACATGTAGTAGTCTAAATGCTCTGGAGGATAGCATTTGGCTGGTCTTTTGGAATGTTTTTGCTCTCTTTCTTCAATGAAACAAAACAAAACAAAAGCAAAGCACAAATATATACATGTAGGACTAGTAGCTAAGTGCTTCCCTTCAGTGCTGAAAGGTTATATCATTCTGAGCCAGACCTGTATAATCTTTATTGCAATTTTTAAATGTCAAATGGAGTATTTCTTTCTGTTCTTCTCAAATTAGGAAAATAGCTAATAGTAAGATATTATTATTATTAACAGTAAGAAGTCTAGAGTGTGTAGTCTACTATTACTCCTATTGACTTTTTTTCTCATATATACTAGCCTGTTGGGAAATGCCCAGACAGATAGGGAGGAGGGCTTAAGTGGGGAATTAACTTTGAATCATTGCACAGCCATAAGAGATCTAGGACTAATCCTCCCTCCTAAGCTCCATATAATCTTATCTATCTGTTCCCCAGGGAAAGCAAGAAGTACGAGAAGATTCCTGCATTATAGGCAGAATATAATGAAGTAGTTATCTTGGATTCTACACATGTGAATCTAATTGTTTGCAACTGAAAAACCTTATTTTTTATTTAGAGATAACTAAGGGTAATTATATTGCCTGGTATTCTTTCTCTCTCTTTGACTGGTTGCTGCTTTCTGACTTCTGGCAAGACATGGGTTAACTCTCTCTCTCTTCACTCTTCCCCACCTGTACAAAGTAGAATTGTTCTGTGCCTTTTGTGTATAAAAGTCCTACAAAAGAAGTTTTTAAATGCTTTTCTTGGAAGTTGAACCTAACTCTTTTCTTTTCCTGGTCTGTTCTTGAACCATCAACAAGCCTTCAACAGCCAGTGATGAATAAATATATCTTGGGTTGCCAGCCTTTTTACTCCCCAGAGTTCTTTAACCCTCCACAAGTTTCTTCTATCTAGTCGCTTCAGCAGTAACCCCACCATTAGCATACTAGGAAATTATGCTATCTAGTCAACTGTAAGGGTTCTTCCATCAGCTACAAGAACAGCTAATCTATTGGGTAACTATATGCCAGACAGCCCTGGGTGACTGTAGAAAGTCATACACTGTAACCTATCACTTCTTCGCCTTCTCTGTTGTCTTCTCACTCATTTCAAACTCCTGGGTTATTGTGCGTGTTATCAGATGATTCTGTGTAAGTTATTATCTTCAGAGTTAATAACTTTTAGCATGTGAATTGAATCTAACATATGAAAGATATTTAGAAGCACCATTACTTATCTGCAACAGCAACAAAATAACAACCAAATTCTTGGAATTGATTCAGAGAAGAAAATTGAAGAAGATTTTTGCCTATTTAGAGAAAAGAGATTTCTTTTATTTTAATAGAACATTTTTTGTTGTTTTCTGTTTTCACTGTCCTACATGCTTATTCATTGCTCTGTTTTATGAGTTATTTTTACTGCACAAGTGTATAATAGAAATATTTTACTTATCCCTGTTTTAGAATACAGTATATTGTATGTATCTGTCTTTTTCTTATAACAGGTCAAGGACATACTTCCTTTCTTCTTCTACTTCCCCTCTCCTTTAAACTATCTATTGTCCAGTTGCCAATAAGTTAGTTTCCCATTAGTTTCTTTCTCCACAGGAAGAAATCATTTTCTCCTCCTCCCAACCTCTTTAGCATTTAGGTGCTTCAGAGTTATGTACCTCTTTTACTATTAATATTATTGTATGCAACTTCCTTGTATTTGCTAAAGCATCTATAAAATAACATTATTTATTTTTTTTTTAAATCTGACCTTTCCTAATTATAGTGGGAGTGTATATGACGAGTAATCACCTATAGTAGTAAACATGTCAATTAAGTAAAGAAAAGACTGTGTCAGCAAAAATTGATTTTCCTGCCTTCTGAATCTGGAAGCACTTTCCGCTAGTTCATATGGATATAACAAGACATGCTGAAGATAAGGTTTTGAGTCTGAACATCTTCACTTCACCCACAAAACCTTCTATATTTTATCTAGTTAGCAGTGAGAAATGGCAGCCTGTAATGTAGGTTGGACAGCACCATTTCCATATTTATAAAATATAAGGAGAAATTATATATACAAATCAGGAAAGAGTGCACGTTCTATGTTTACTCTTTTTATTATGCAGTTCAGCAACATAACGTAGTAGTCATAAGGCAGTGTTTGTCAAACATAGACATTTTAAGATATGTGGACTTCAACTCCCAGAACTCCCAAGCCAACATGCCATGAGGTTCAAATATCTGCTTATGTAATTCTGTTCAAACCAGTGGTGGGAAAGGCTTCCGCATTCTTGCTAAGGATTTCCTGTATTGCAACCTATGGAAATGACATTTCCATCATTCTCACTAATGATCTTCCTTTCAATCTAGAGGAAAAAAACTATTTGGGGATAACCTTAAAATGCAGATAACTATGCAATTTAGATTTGAAGCATGATGAGGTAAAGTAAATGTCTACCTGAAAATTATATCTGAAATTTACAGCACATTCAGATGGGAAGAAAGGAATATCAGTAGGGGGTAATTATATTTCAATTAAAAATATTTTGCTTCATACAAATCAGTGCCAGAACTAATAGGAGAAAAAGATAAAGTCTCCTTGAGCAACTTTCAGTGAAAATACAAATATGTGTAATGAAATGCATCAAATGCTAGATCTTTTAGAAAATATTTCAGTATTCATGAACATTGTGTATAAAAATGCTTACCCACTAAGAGAACAAATGGAATATTTATATAAAAATAAACGGCTGACAAATGATGTTTGATACAGAAGACATACAGCCTGTATAATATGTTTCAAACATAAGATAACAGTCATTCTATTTGAAAAATATTTTAATGCTTTGAAGTTTTCATTTTGTTTGATTTAACTTTGTTATGTAGAGATAGAAGAATTAGAGAAATTAAAAGGGAGAATTGAATGATAAATTTAACTGTCTCATCTTCCTCCACAACACGATTATGACTGCTCAGTCTTTCTGAAACTATAGACACAGCACAACTACTTGCCACTAGTTTTATGTATAGTTTTATGTTGCTTTGTATCACCTAAAGGAGGATTGCTTTTCACTTTAGTTTTAAAATTAACTGAACATTACTTCCAGTTATTTTCTGACTAATTCTTTAAGAAATATATTCATTTAGAAACTGAATTCATTGTACAATCTAGGGCAATTAGTCTTGCTCCTGTACTTATATTGTGGGATTAAAGATCACCTCATTTTTAAGGAAACTTATCCTGTCTCAGTATGAGACCTCCTGGATGCTCATTAAGAATGTCTAGCTACCAGTTATTAATAACTGGTGGTAGCAGAGAATGTTGTTGTTGTTGTTAGCTGCGAAGTCGTGTCCGACCCATCGCAACCCCATGGACAACGTTCCTCCAGGTCTTCCTGTCCTCTACCATCTTCTGGAGTCCATTTAAGCTCACGTCTACTGCAGAGAATATTATGTTGTATATATCTTTAAAATACATGTTGATAAGAAAGAGCCAAGCTAGTCTATCAAACTAACAGAGATAGAGGTATAGTCTCCTGTTCACTGCAGGTAGTCTGGAAGGGGAAAAATATCCTCAAAAGAAAAAGTGTCTCAGTTAAAGATACTAGAATCAGATATGACTCATTCGTTCCCTTACCTTTGGACATGTACACATACAAAGAATGTATGTCTGAACCTGAAATTATGGGCTAAGAACACTAAACAAGCTAGGTGTGTGAACCAAAAGCTAAATTTGTTATACAGTTGCTTTTGATACTAATTCAATATTTGTTAAAAGGTACTGGTAATTTTTAACAGATTTGTTAATGGTAATGTTTGGTGATGTCTGTTAATGTTTTCTCTTGCCTAGAATGTTCAGTCCCTTGAGGTCTGTACCTCCACAATTAAAATCAAGGTATTATTAATTTATTCAACTAGTAAAGGGAACCAACTAGATTGGAACCTGACCTAAGCCATTAGATGCTAATTTCTTTTTCACTTGGGAAACAATTTATTAACATAATTTGTAAGTTATCCAAATTTCCATGGCCTGGCTGCCTAAACTGTTATACTATATCATATTATATAATTATATATCTAACTGCATAAATTATAAAATTTAAAATGACTGCTCTTTAATAAATTGTTTTTAGTAAGTTGTACATTGTCCTGGTTCCATATTTGTGGTGACTGAGTCATGGTATTTCCAGTGATATGCATATTAAGTCTGAGTCATGAATGAAAATGTGACTATTTCTCATTCAGACATCCATTCATAGGCATCCCTAAAATCTTCACACCATTAGTCATAATGTCCATTCTCTGCCAAAATTGTATTTTGGACCAGAATAACAAAAGTGTTGCAGGTCAAGATTAAAGTGCTATGACAGATCTGTGAAGGGAAGTTATAACACCTGCTTGAGTTTTGATTTATTCATGCTCCATTCTTAGACCTTCAATTTCACAAGCACCCAGGGCCCTTGGAAAGTGCTGTGGTATTCAAGCCTTTAAAAATAACCCCAACTGCCTAAAGCCACTGAATGTGATTCTGATGCATCCAGCTTTCTCTGTATGATTCCTCAGTTTCTGCTCTTTAATTAGGTCAGCTGCTGAGAGTGAAGAAACTTTTCTCAGTTCTGCAATTTTATGCTTTAATCCCCCCCCTCTGTGTTTGTGTGTGTGCGTGTGTGTCACACACACTGTGTCACACATACAGCTAGAGATAAAAAGTATGTGTGAGAGAAACTCCACATTTTAGGAAGTTTCTTCTGTGCCTTTTTCATCACAACAACTGATGAGGAGCCTGAGTGAAAGCTACCAACACTGCCAGTTCATTCAAGGCCACCCTAGTAATGGTGTAGCAATCAAGTTTCCCCAGCAGTTTTAAAAGGACAGTCAGAAAAGAGGAATGAACTGAGTCACAGGCGTTACTTGATAAAGGGGAATCGCTTACTCTTTTTCTCAGTGATTCACTTTCTGATTCTTTCAAATACAAACTATTTCCTATTTGTGCCATAGAAGAAAATATGCATGAAGTTACAGTCTATTTGGAGCTTTCTTCTGTTGAGAAAGTGTCTCTCAGGAATAAACATTTTTATTGGGAACACATTTAAGGAAAAGGATTACCATGGTCGTAATCTAGTCCTCTTCCCTAAAGCTAGTATTAAGTTTGGATATTTTTAACAACACAGTCCCAGAAGTGTGCTGAAAAATAACTCGCATTTATTTTAGTGGGGCTTACAGATATCATATGCAATATCCTATTTTATCCTCAATGGAGGGAGATATAGATTTCTGCTCTATGAAATCTTTTTCAATCACCATATTTTTTTCCTATTAAAGGAGAAGAACAGAAACACATAGTAGATGGATTTAGTGCATTTGACAGTGGCATTGGTCTTGTTGGTTATCTTGTTTGCCATGAAGCTTTTTAGCTATTTTTTTCCAAGCATCGACAAAAAATCTTGGAAACACTCTTTTGACTCTAAAAAATGTTTATTTTTAAATGATGTATCATAGGAATTATAATTTGAATGCTGAAAACCTTATTTTTGTGTTTGATCATATTCAGTTATAATCCACTGCTGTTGAAAAAGCCCTTTTTAATATACAATCAACTGACTGGAAAAGAGATTGCTGTTAGGAATATAATGTTTATTGGGGATTATGACATTATGTTTTATTTTTTGCTTTTTTTAAGTAATAAAAATATTACTTGAAGCAAGTGGAAACAACACACTACATAAACATGCATTAAAATAAATACTCTGTGCTAAAAAAGATGAGATAATAAAATGTTTAGTTCATTGTATTATAACCCAATTGCAAAGTGGGTGTACAAAAAGTACTCCACAACCGTAAAATTATTTGCAGTTAAGGTGTTCTTATTTATTCACACTACTATCTTCTTCCGTTTGAGGCTACCCAAAATCCTGGAAGTGATAGCTCCACCCTATTTAGATGACAACAAGTTAGAGAATTTTGGTTTAATGTGTCTTTTTAACATATAGAATACATACGGTAGTCAAAGTGGAATTTACAGTTGTCAAATGTGAAAGAGCTCTGGAGAATTTGGGGGAACATCAAGTTAACAAACAGTTGCTGAAGAAGAACAATGAAAAATGTCTACTGTTTTCCTGCTCATATATAATAGACTTTCCAAATGCTTATGGTTGGCTATAGTTATCATAGAGTAGTGGCCCTGATCAGGCTATTTGAACCATTTGAACTCTTAACTATACATATTTGTACTGTACATAGAATGTATACAAGCACAGTAAAATTAGAATTACTTTGATGCCTAAGCAAGCTCTGTTCTGCAAAGAGCTCAGGCACTTTAATTTTGTTAAATGTAGGGCACATTAAATATTTATGTTGACTTGATAAACTAATGTCTAAATTCCTTTTGGACTTTCCTTACTAGTCTAAGCAGCTGCAGCAGCAAATATCCTTCTGGTTCTTTCCTGGTAGCACAAGAAGTGTCTACGACATGGGCTGCTACCCACACAATACTCATATGTACATAAATGCTTCCAATGAATGGAAAAGATAATTTTAGCCAGGGAAGGACTGACATTGCCATTTCCTTCAGTCTAACTTGGCACCTGCTATATCCTCAGACAGTATGATTTTCAAAGTTATTGAATTACTCACTAGTACTACTGTCTTCACATAGGAATTATAGCTATGAACAAATTTCCAATTGGGTTTTGTTGGTGAGGATAGAGTTAAAGACAGAAATAGATTAGAAACAGATATAGACAGATAAAAAATTCCAGGACACAAAAATATTTATGTTTTGATAAAAAAATGTTTAAGTGTCATAAAGGCTGTACAGAGCTGTACAGAATTTAAGAATCATTTGGAAGAAATGTTTTGCTCTCATAGCAGTGCAATATTTCTTGACTATTCATTAGACTATTTTTTCAGCTGTTCTTGCAAGCCAGAAAAAAATTGCCATGCAGTTAAAAGTTGCATTAACATTAATGAGTTGATTCCTGAAATAGTGCAATCTTCTCAGATGTAGAATTTACACTAAAGAAAGATTTAGTTTAGTTGATTTACATTCAAGAACAAAAGGAAAAACAAAAAATGTTTATACTCAATCTTGGAAAATGAGGAACACATTAAAGTCTATACAAAGATTTTATTTATTAGATTGGTATCCTGTTGTATATCCATGTAGTCAAGGTGGCTATGATGGTAATTCACCCAAAATTCACAGTGATCATGGCTGAGAATGAACTAGAATCTGGATCTCCCATTCCTGCCTTTTCTAGATTACTGCATCTCATTGTTTACATATGAACAGCAGAAACCATTCAACAATTATTTATTACATTTGATTGCTTATTTAAAACATTTTTATTCCTTTCTTTTCTTTAAAAAAATCTAAAGCAGCTTATAAATATAATTAAAAACTAGATTAAAAATACCGTAACCATTTAATAGCAATTTGAAAAAGCCTTGCTGTTATAAATTCAAAAGCATAAGGACAAATAACAATAATTAATCAGAACAATTCATGAAAATTAAGAAAGATGAATAAAATAAGCCTAAAGCTGAACACAATGCATCTACAATACACAGGAAATTTATTTTGCTATTTTTTATAAAAACATAATTTGTCTTCTTTTTCAGAGAAAATTACATTGTCTAATATTTCTCTTCTATTTTTTATAAATTAATATAGAAAAACATGTAACAACAGGAATAATAGATAGCAGAATCAATCAATAAGAAAAATATATACTGAGATGACTAGCAGGACTACCCAGTTCTGAAATAGCTTTGTTCCCTATGCCATCTGTCTGGTAAACTCGTAAGATTCGTCTTTCTCACCATGCACATGTATACATAACCCAAATTAGACTGTTGTTTCTCTGTGTCATATAATATAGGGGGTATATGCATAATTATGTATGTATGTATTTATTTATTTATGTCATATTTACGTAGTGTATATCAGAGGTGGTGACCCTTTGAGACCTGTATGCAATGAAATTTCATTTTAATGTATGCCGATTAGTGTACATTCAAAGTGACAATAAAGTTATTATTATTCTATTTCTATTCTATGGAGGGTGCTAGTCTGAACTCCCAGGAGGAATAAGAGGCAGCTTAGTTCATATAGTTTTTGTGAGAGAAAAGGGGTGAAGACAGAACTTCCCTAATAGTTATCTGAGTATATACTTGGTGTAGATTAGCACTCCCAATCTTTTGGGTTCCAGAGACCGGTTCTGTGAAGAGACGGGTTTTTTGTGGATCAGAGGGGACACGATTTCAAGCACTGCCTGTATGTATGTGGATGGGGCTTTGCCATATGCGTGGCTCTGTTTTTAGTGCACCACGAACTGTTGTGGATCCATAGCCCCAGGGTTGGAGATCCCTGGTGGAGATAACAGAGCTTGAGTTTGGTAGGATTCTGTCTGTAGACATGGAATAACAAAGAAATATGGAATAATAAAGAATCACCACTGTTTTTCTTGGTTTGGGGAACTGAGATCAATCTTGGAGTTCTCCTTGACTGCCTGACGATCTTTACCATAAAAAGATAAGAAAAGAGCAACCCTTTTATTCTCTCTGTCTATTTTGAAATAATTGACCATTATAACTTCTTGAAGTGCTGGAGGAAGCAAGATGTCGGACATGTTACTTTCCTATATCTATAGCTATTACCAAAAGGTAGTAAAGAAGATTTCTGCTCAATGCCTTTGAACTGTCCTAAGGGATCATGCAGGATGGTTCCATGTTTTATTTAACACCTATTTCGAGCTATTGGAAAGATCATTCACAGATTAAAACTAGTTGTTGTCAATATGCTGCTGATATTTAGTAACAATTTTCTTTTTCCATTAATTCAGGGTTAGATGAAAAGAACAGGCTGAAGTTACATTCAGAGAAAAATGGTGACTTTTGGGAGATTATGAGAATGCCTTGTTCCGGATGAACCTGTATTCCACCTTAAAAATAGGTTTGGAATCTGGATCCTCCTGGATAGTGGGCACCCTTGTAATAACTGTAGGAAGGTCAGCCTTTTATCAGTTCAGCTGGGAAATGAAGTGTTTCTCTGCTTAGAAAAGATATGACTTCAGTAGCTCATTTATGGTAACTTTAAGATAGGATGTTTGCAGTGCACCCTTTTGTCAGTCTTCAGTTGTCACTAAACCAGAATACAACTCCTTGAGGCCTCACATAACTTCTATTGAACAATTAATTTGTTCAATAAATAAATAACAACAATAAATAACAACAAATAATCATGAGTCTAAATCATGATGCCTATTGTATAAAGCCTCACAATGCTACTAGTTACTTAGAGGCTATTTATTAGTATACAATCCATCCTGTACTCATATCATCAATGGGACACTTACCTATAGGTCCTGCTGCAGTATGTTCAACATTAAGAAGCAATTTGGATTGTTCTGTTTTTGCAGGTGTACATTATGGAATGAACTGCCACAGAATCTGGAGTGTATCCACAATGACACTCATTTCAAAGTATTTATTTTCCCAGACATTTTATTTGTTTATTCAATTTATATGCTTTTATTTTAATATTAATTTTTGTTTTAGATTTGTGTTTGATATCAAGTATGATTAATTTTGGTTTTATGGATTTTTTATACATGTAAGCATGTAAATATTAAAATGAAACATTCATGTAAAGGCATTTAATATGATAATTTTTATACTTTATATTTTCTTCTGATTCATTACGAATTAAAATTTGACAATCTTGGAAGATTTTCAGTTATTATTTTTGTAAGGTATATATTTAAATTGCATATGCTATACTGTATATCTTTTTTACTACTTTTGCAATTTTATTAGAACTTTTATTTAGTATAATTGCCTGCCCAATCATGTGGAGAGGGTGTCCATGCACATGTAGAAATATGGGTTAAATATTATCAATAATAATCAATGCAATAATTTTTAAATGGCCTATACATTTTTTGCTTCTAGATATGAGGACTTCACCCCTACTAAAATATAATTAAAATATCAACAAATAGAAAAAAAAAACCACAATAACAAGCAAATACTGCAGGCACTTTGTTTATTGAAATAGATTCCTTTATCCAAGAATACTTTCATTGTCAGATCTTAAAGGGGGGGCAAAACCTCTTGTATTAATTTACTTATTTATTTGCACCATTTTGTTAAAACCTTGAGCACAATACATGCTATTGTTAATGTTACAAGTGTAAGCACATATATTTTTAAGAAGAGACTGGACAGCTATTTGTCCGAAATGGTATAGAGTTTCCTGCTTGATCAGGGGGTTGGACTAGATGACCTCCGAGATCCCTTCCAACTTTTATTATTATTATTATTATTATTATTATTATTATTATTATTATTATTATTATTATTATTATTATTATCTGACATTAAATCTGATTAAAATAATGCTTCTGGGAAAATTAAGACAATTTCTTAATACATTGTAGCATTTGCCCTAAGCCTATTTGTCTGTGAACAAAATCCCACACATAACGGTTAATTCTTGGAAAGAAAGTGTAATTAAACTTTCTTTTCATCTTAATTGGAAATCAAATATTTTGAATAAAGTAGAATTTATTGACAAAACAGTATCCATAGAATGGTGGTAGATATGAATTTAAATAACTAATATAATCTCAGTTTTTTAATAGATGGAGCTGGTTTTTCAATTTGGTGGTTCCTTTTCCACTTGACTTTATCATGTAATTTAGATTACATGTGTTTGGCTTATCTAGAACCCAGAATTATACCTTTTTTTAACCCATGTCCTCTGCTTGTAGCATAGTGTGACCTCTTTTGTGTGTCTTAAATTTCTAGAAGCTGATGGATGGTAAATCTTAGTTTGGAACAGCCCATAGAATGTGATCTCCTTTCATTTCTGTACAGTCTTCTCATCTGATGAAATCATTTTAACACCTGTTCATGGCTATCATGTTCCATGACATTTGATTGGACAGGCAATAAGTTCAAGAGCTGAAATATGTAACTAACATAAGGAGATTTGTGTTTAAAAAAGAGATTATGATTCAACAACATTAGGCAGACATGCACACCATCTGGACTCAGCAAAATGCTGAACAAGTGTCCTTAGGACATCAGTAAATGAAAGGAAACTGAAAGGTCACTAGAGGTCATTATTTTCACATACCTCTGAATAATGAGAGGCTCACACGTCTGCTAGAGGAGAACAAAATGTCACATTCTCTAGCTAAAGGTCATCTCTGGTCATAGGTCACTAAAGGAGGCCAGGAAATAACCTAAGAGGTTACAATGAGTGCACAAAGAAAGGGCAAGGAAAGTCAATGAAAGTATGCGGCTGTTTTGAGATGAAACAAACTGATGCAAACTTTATGCCGACACAGATGAAAAACTAATGTTTTGCCTTTGTTAGTTAAAAAAATTCTAGCAATTTTATAGGACATTGACATTAATGCATATAGTCGCTGAATTAGCAACAGGTTGAAAGTTCAGAGCAACAGCTTCTAAATATCAAAAGCACATTTTGATTTCAAATGACATGTTATAGACTGGAGTATTCACATTTCAGTATTTAGTGTCATAACAATCTGAAATAAATAAACATGACACTCTTTGTAATTGTTACTTAAAAAGATAAATTAAAATTTATCTTTCCTTTGCATAATCTGGAGCTCAAATACAGCCCTTAGAATTCTCAGCAAACATGGCTAAATACTGTCTGACTAGAAATTTAGGAAAACTTCAGTCCAAACACCTTGGCTAGCTGTCTTTCTTTCTTTCTTTCTTTCTTTCTTTCTTTCTTTCTTTCTTTCTTTTTTTCTTCTTCTTCTTCTTCTTCTTCTTCTTCTCCTCCTCCTCCTCCTCCTCCTCCTCCTCCTCCTCCTCCTCCTCCTTCTCCTTCTCCTTCTCCTTCTCCTTCTCCTTCTTCTTCTTCTTCTTCTTCTTCTCCTCCTTCCCCCCTCCTCCTCCACTGTTTAGGTGATCATTCCATTATTTGAAAAGACTTCAGAAGATAAAATACTGGGTAATATCTCAAAGAACCATAGGGATAAGGAATATGGATATCCTGTAACCAAAATGACACATCAACTTTTCATTGTAATCTGTATGTTCAGAAGAGCCGAATATACATTTTATATAAGCCCATATTTCAAAATAGAATAAAAAGTAAATGTGAATAAAATATATTTTATATCTAGGCAGGACAAGACCCAAGGAAGTGCTCAAAATGAGAGTATTGGAAGCGGGGCCGAGTGTAAATCTTGTATGATTTATACATAAGGATATATTGTATACTGCTCATGTAACTTCAGAATATGGTCATATGAATATATTTATCTACATATATTTGTGGGCATTATTTTCTGACTACATATTCTTTTCCCTGTGGCTGATATAGGAAGAAGTGGTTGCCTTAATAATTACAATAGTGGGGAATGGATTTCAAACACCCTAATCTAGTTGACAATGTCCTCATCAGCTATATTGACAAATATCTTCTGGAATTATTCAATAAACTGATTCCTTGGATTGTGCAATAATTCTAATTCTAATTTTAATTCTAATTCTGGGAAGCTACCTCATGGGAAAGTTATTATACACAGTTGACTTGATTCTTTAGTACTTTACTGATAGTTTCATTGTACAGATATCTACTCAGAAATAATGTTAAATGGATAAGGATTTGTTTCAGTTACATATGTATTTAATTACAACATTAGTATTTTAACAAATAGGGTTTTTCTTTCACATAGGTTATGTGATACATATTCACATTCATTGTGTTGGTTTAATATGCAAGTGAGTGACTGAGACTAGTTCAATTACAAAAGCTCTAGAGAGACTTTGCTCTCAACTGGCAGACTTGTAATAACAAATAACTTATCCTGCTGATTTTATTTCTGGGGTGTCTGCTAGATTGCTGAGATGAAGCCAGGCTGCAGTAAATCCCTTAATATAAACAAAGTCATGTGAAGGGCATATTCTGGGAGTAGTGAAATCATTGAGTGATTAGGAAGAACAGTGCTGAAAAGTCAACCATCAATTGCTCAATAACAGAAGAAAGAGAAGCTTCCAAGAAACTGAATAGCTGAATGTTAAACCTCCCCCCCCAAACCCTCTGGTGGTTTGCTGTTGAGCTTATTATTACAGTCTAGTTTTTATATCATACCACTGATGTGAAAATGCAGAGAAAGCTTTAAAAATAAGTAACTGCTAATCAATAAAATACATATAACAAACAGTGGAAGAAAGATTCTTCATGTCTTCCTTTTCTGTAAATAAGGGGATATGCCACTTTTCTTTTACCACTTTAGCACCCTTCCTTCATCATTGAAGAAAACCTTTTATTGGTATTCCCTCACTGATATATTTCTGCTTATTTCACAACAATGTTTCAAAAACTTTAGCTTGTTTTTTCTGACACTTCTTACCTACCAAATCCTATAAAGAATAGTTAAAAGAGCTGGTTACAGCTGACATCAGTTCTTAGGCCTGTGTAAAGTATCTTAGACTCACTTTGACAAAGTGATTTGCTTTGCCAAAATGATGGCTAACATGATTCTCCTTGATGAAATAATTCAGATGGTCTCAAAAGTTTCTATGGCAGAAAATTCTACTCAGATTTCCTCTCTAATCTTTTCAAATTGAATGGCTCTGGAATTGCCCACTGTGTGTGCCAAATCTGTCCAATCTTCAAAAGTAAGAATGGACTTTTCACTTTAATCAGAATTTGAACAATTACCTGTTGTAGAAATATTGGATTGGATTTTCACAGACAAAAGAAAAGAATCACCTAAATTTACCTCCCCAAATCCTTTCATCTCCTTTAAATTAATATTTGTAATGAATCATACGGTGTTCCAATGGAATTATTTCACTTGGTACTCATCTGCAAACTTGATTCAATCATTTAGTGCAATCATGCTCATAGTCATAACCATTCATTCCCATTAAAAAGGTCAGCAAATTATATTGATTCCTGATTCAGAAGAAGTATAATATAATGAATCTGTGAGTAATACCTGGAAGCTACAGTTGAAAATTAATTAGTAATTAGAAAATGGATAGGATATATATCAGATACTCAGAGAGATCTGCAGCACAGTAGCATAGAAATATCAGCAATTCCTTAATTACATTTAGTACAGTATTTTATACATTATCCTGATTATTTATAACCTTAGGTTTTATAACTAATATATGGTTTTATCAGAAATGACCTGTTTGAATTACATAGCATTGATTATTTCCAAGCTTTCTTCCAACATGCTGTTTTTCTAATTCTTCACAGAACATTTTTGGAAGTCTGGACGAATTTAATTCGATTTCAAAATAAGACATTTGGCCAACCAGCTGCCCTAGAAAACTTGCCTAATTTTCTGCTGAAACAAGCTGGCAAGCTATTCATAGTGTCCAATGCTAGGGATGCTGTGATGACAATAATGTCTGTATACTGTACTTTTAGAAGCATTCTGTCTAATTGGGAAGTTTGGAAGGTTCACTGGCTCTAAAAGCAAACAAGTTTGCATTTTAGCTTCTTGGGGAGAAATTCAAAGTGGATTAACTTTTACACAGGGACAAAAAAGAGAGGGTTGAAAAAATACTCCTGGATGAAGACAAGTTTAAGGAAATAGTCCAGAGATCAAGGATGAAGAAGAAGAATAGGCAATAAACCAAAAAAATAGGAACCAGCAGAAAAAGTGTCAAAAATGAAGCTTGAATAAATTGATTAAATGATGTGGCGGACAATGAGAGAATACCCAGAGGGAAAGATATTCTCAACTTATTGTTATGTGTCTCCAATTGATCTCATCCTATTAGCAGAAAATTCATTCAAAATATGGCATAAGAAAAGTAATACTTTGCTTTTACTATGATCGAATTGCCCTTGTATCTGCAAGGTAAAGTAAACAAACTAGCATATTAAAGAGTTATTCTGTGCTAATAATATGACTAACATAGCATTTAATTTGCTCTTAAGCAACTGGAAAATGATATACAGTGGTGACTGAAATCTATGGATTTTATTTTGATATGTCATGCAAATTGTGAATGCCAACACTTTAAAAGAACTGCATTTTAAAATAATATCTTAGCTAAAATAGAGTACAGTTGCTAGTAATATATTGATTGGTTACATAAGTGCTTCTATACAGAAAGTGCAATAAGTGGAAGTAAAAGCATCATTTTGTTTTACAGCAGAATTAAAAGAAAATGATATTGATTTAAATATACTCCCTTCCATTTAAATTCATATATCAAACAATTAATTAGAAAATCATTCAATTACCAAAGTTCAGTTAACCGTTCCATTGAAGAGAAAACATCTATCATAAAAAAATCAGTAATTAATAAAAGTATGTTTGAGTGAATGTGTTTATGAAGATTTTCTTTGTACTGACAATAGATAAAATAATATGTAAACAGAAATGTACATTTAATATTAGTACTTTTATTAGTATGACCTGAAATCATTAATAATGTCAGGTGCCAACCTAGTGTAGATTCATTATTAAAATTTAGTTTATATATATATATATATATATATATGGAGAGAGAGAGAGAGAGAGAGAGAGAGAGAGAGAGAGAGAGAGATACATAGATTCATAGATACATAGATGCATAGATAGATAGATACAGTAGATTTGCCATAGTCAGAGATGTTTTGTGATCATATTATTTATTAAATATATTCTGTTTTTAGTCCAGGAGCCAAAGATAATGCACATAGCACTTCAATATCCATTTTTTTCCTGTGACGAAAATGGGCTTGAGAGATAGTGACTAGACCAAAGTCACTAGAGGTTTCATGGCTGATTTTGGATTTGAATCTGCAACATTATATGTAACATCCCAATCATGACTCTTCAGTGGTTCTTCTAAATGACTTAATCTATTGATTTATTTTATGCGAAGTGCCTATGAATTGTTTTTCAATCCCACAAAATAATCTACACAGCATTTAATGATATTTATTGCATTTCATCCTCTTTGTACAACATCTGTTAATTTTACCTGTCTGAAATAAAGGCACACATATTCCCCATTATAGGGATTACTGTGGCTGCAAACTGATATTGTCCTGAAACCCACAGAACATTTATGGCTCAATATGATTTGACTTCTCAATTTGATTGAAATAAGTGAATTGATTCAATTTTATTTTTCTATTTATTATGATTATGCCACTTGAATCTTGTTCACTCTTAGCATTATGAAAGACAGCACTAAGAGCAAGCAATTACAGTAGGTATAAATACATCTATTCAAAATTTAATCAGCTAACAATATCATAAAATGTTGCTATTTTTTTTTAAAAAAACTATTTTTAGTATTAATTTAGTATTATTTTTAGTATTATTTAGTACTTTTGACATTACGTAAAATTATGTAGTGAAACCTACCATAGAAAAGGGTTTTGATACAAGTAATATCATATGTAATTCTTTTAGGTTATGGGTAGCACTTCAGTAGTAAAGCAACTTTCTAATGACCTTGGAAAAACCTTCAGCAATATTTAATGGGAGAATAATAAAAACAAAAATAGTTGCCATCAGGGTGACAAATAACCTACTCATCTATATTATGAGAAATAAAATTTGGTGCAGAAAACCACTTAATTACAGAATACCACTTCCTTATATAAAGTAAATTCAGGCAACCCTACTGTTGAAGATAGGCATGTGGGTCAGGCCTTTCAATCCTTAGTTGCTATGCAATTGAAGTACTCAAATAACAACTGTAGTATAGGATATTAATTAAAAAAGGCACTTACCTTAAAAAAAACCTAACTATTTTATATAAACTACAGCTTTTCTGTGCTCTGGAAATAGATTGCAGTCATCATGACAAGAAGGTTTGATGATTGGGGAATGGTAGTATTGGGGAATGGATACTGGGTGATCTAGTCTTATATTTTACACTCATCTTCTAAACTGACTTCATATAGGGTACCTCACTGATAGCACCATGAATATAAAGGCAATACATTTTTTGCTCTCCCCAGTAAAAGCACCTGTTAGGATAGTTTAGATAAAATAATAGGATATTATCATCTACCTCTACAGCAGTGACCATATTCTTAAATAAGATCAGGCAAAGCTCAGATGATTAACAAACATATAGTGCCTGCTTTTAAAGAAAGAAACATTAAGGAATTATGGGTGGTTAGTTTACAATACATGTTAAAACAAAACAATTATGTGTAGGACATATGAAATTATTATTATTCATCAGAAAGGATTTATTGGCCTAGTTTCTGTCTTTCATCAAGTACTGAATTAGTAAACAAGAAAATCCCGGCTGATATATCATATGCAAGCTTTTGATGTATGACAGCCTCATAAGGGTACTTGAGAAAACCTGACTACAAGGAATTATCATTAAATGAGTACTCAGTTGAAAACTACACTCAAGGATAATTAATGGATCAGCATTAAATTTGGAAAGTCTTTCCAGCTCAGTGCTAGGCATAATTCTGTTAAGCATTTTAATTAATGTCAATGAAGGCATGTAGCAGATATTTATGAAATTTTTGAATGGTAGAAAACCATAAGATAAAGGGGCTTAATGTTTAAAAGAATAAATCTGAATTGTCATAACAAAACAGGAGAGATGGACTTAAAATGAAATGAACAACAAATACAAAACATAAACTGATATACTTCATGAAATAAAATTCAGTAATTTTAGCAGATAGCAATGTGAACATTTTATTAAGATTCTATAATGTGAAAAGGAACCGTGACTTTGTATAAACTACATTTTTTAGTTCACACTGTGAATCTATTCATGTTTATTCTTTGCATTATATTTTGAGAACTTTTCATTTGGGGTGGGGAGAATTCAACATCAAGATAATCATTGTTCAGGCTGCTTTGTAGATTCATAGTTAGAATTTCTTTATTCATTACAAAATGAGTTTCGAAAATAAACATTAATCACCTGTTATTAGAATGTGGGAGTTTTCTTTAAAATTTTCATTCCTCCCAACCACCAATTTGACTTCTGTTGGTAGTAAATCAACAAATAAAATAATTTGCAGTTTTGTTCATATAAAAACTGCTATGTTTAAACTTTTATCTTACATATCCAAGTTGGAATAAGTAAGTAAGTAGCTTATTTTAAGGCTATATAATATAAAAGAAGAAATTATTTCCTGTTTTTAAAAAAACACATTCCCAGTATTAAGTCAATTTAAAATCAAATCAGTAGGATTTTGCCTAAAGTTGGTTTGATATTAATGTTTCCAAAACATAATAAGCATCCTTTGTGAATGGTATAAATAAAAACTTTATCATTTTTACAATTATCAAAAAAGATAGTGAATATAAAATGAATACAGATAAATTGAAAAAGATTCCATGAAATTTAATCCCAATACTAGAAACTTAAATGATGATTTTATTAGAATTTGTATGGTGATACAATAGGATACCAAGTATAAGAAACCTAGAGGAAAAAAGCTGAATAGAAAAAAGTTAAAATGATTAGCATAATTGTAAAACACCTACCAAGATAAGTCAAATTCTGTTAGCTTGGAACAAGAAAAACAATATATTTAACTAAAAGATCTTGCCAAATATAACTTTTCTATTATCCTATTCTGAACATTTCAGGAAGGTTAGATAATAATCTCACATTGAAGTTATAGGGTTATTGGATTAAGCTCTTTAAAAAATATCCCATCTCAACTGTTATTCCTGTGGAGGTGTCCCCATATATATTAAAGGATAGATAACATACATCTAAGACAGTATCTTAATAGAAGGGCATCAAAGCAGTATGTTCACATTCTTTGAAGACATCTAGAATCAATCTCAGCAAGTCTTTAAATAGTAGCTTTGAAGGTTCCAAGTACCAAGTGACCATTCCCTCGGAATACATGAGTCTGTAAAACTGAGATAAATCTCTTTGTCAGTCAAAGTTTAAGGTCCACACTATACCCTAGCCTTTTTTGATTCTCAGCTGTTTTAGGAAAATTCTGTCTGCATAGGGACATGCACAGAATAAAAATAACCCCCCCCCCAAAAAAAATTGAGTGTCTAAAGATATTTTGTAGTGTAAGTTCCAGGTTGCTATAAGGATCAGCTCTGACACTCCTCTGTTCCTCATTACCATGATATGAGCTGATTAGACCTAGGAAAGATATCTAAGCCTGACTCTCTTTTGGCTCAGTGATGATCAGAATTCATATTCAGACAATGCTTGACCCAAGTAAGAATTTTGTAAAGGAGACCAACTGAAAGTTTTCCCTCTTCAGTTTTGTTTTGCTTCAGTGCATGGATAAAGAAATAAAGTTTCTGATCACTTTGTCAAGTCACCCAAATAATTAATGCAAAAGGAACTGTGGGAAAGCAGATAACAGTCTAAGTCAAACTCTCTTACAATAATGTAATATATCCTGTTGGCTTTACCTGACACACAAAACCAAATTTGCTGCTTCAGAAGAATTAGCTTGTGCAATAAAATTAATCATTCCATCTATCCTCAATGAAATGTCCACTCCCCTTAAGAATATAGATAGCACTCATTAGCTGTTGCTATTTGCTGATTGCAGGTCTACTGAAATTTTGCTGAAATATATTACAGAATGTTGGACCTTCAATATTCTCCATAATTAAATAGCTTTAAACTAATATTCTGCCTTTGATAGGTAACAGTCACTTCTTAGTGAGTTTTGAAATGGCTATTAAAGAGAAGTAAAACAAAGCAGAATGAAGAGATGTGTAATCAGGGAGTNGAATTAATTAAATGAATAATTTTTATTAATACGGAGGAGATGGATTGTTTAAGTTTAGAGTTTGGAGTTAGAGATATTAATATTTGTTTACTTGTATTTGAATATTTGCCTAGGTTTGGTTTGGGAAGTCCGGGGGGCGGGGGGATGGGATATAACATTGTGTAATATCTGTGATGTATTTCTTTTTTTTTTTCTATGAAAACAATAAAAATTTTATATTGAAAAAATGTTTCCAAAACATAATAAGCATCCTTTGTGAATAAAAACTTTATCATTTTTACAATTATCAAAAAAGATGGTGAATATAAAATGAATACAGATAAATTGAAAAAGATTCCATGAAATTTAATCCCAATACTAGAAACTTAAATGATGATTTTATTAGAATTTGTATGGTGATACAATAGGATACCAAGTATAAGAAACCTAGAGGAAAAAAGCTGAATAGAAAAAAGTTAATGCCTTAAAATAATTAGCATAAATGTAAAACAGCTACCAAGATAAGTCAAATTCTGTTAGCTTGGAACAAGAAAAACAATATATTTAACTAAGAGATCTTGCCAAATATACCTTTTCTATTATCCTATTCTGAACATTTCAGGAAGGTTAGATAATAATCTCACATTGAAGTTATAGGGTTATTGGATTAAGCTCTTTAAAAAATATCCCATCTCAACTGTTATTCCTGTGGAGGCGTCCTCATATATATTAAAGGATAGATAACATACATCTAAGACAGTATCTTAATAGAAGGGCATCAAAGCAGTATGTTCACATTCTTTGAAGACATCTAGAATCAATCTCAGCAAGTCTTTAAATAGTAGCTTTGAAGGTTCCAAGTACCAAGTGACCATTCCCTCGGAATACATGAGTCTGTAAAACTGAGATAAATCTCTTTGTCAGTCAAAGTTTAAGGTCCACACTATACCCTAGCCTTTTTTGATTCTCAGCTGTTTTAGGAAAATTCTGTCTGCATAGGGACATGCACAGAATAAAAATAACCCCCCCCCCAAAAAAAAAATTGAGTGTCTAAAGATATTTTGTAGTGTAAGTTCCAGGTTGCTATAAGGATCAGCTCTGACACTCCTCTCTTCCTCATTACCATGATATGAGCTGATTAGACCTAGGAAAGATATCTAAGCCTGACTCTCTTTTGGCTCAGTGATGATCAGAATTCATATTCAGACAATGCTTGACCCAAGTAAGAATTTTGTAAAGGAGACCAACTGAAAGTTTTCCCTCTTCAGTTTTGTTTTGCTTCAGTGCATGGATAAAGAAATAAAGTTTCTGATTACTTTGTCAAGTCACCCAAATAATTAATGCAAAAGGAACTGTGGGAAAGCAGATAACAGTCTAAGTCAAACTCTCTTACAATAATGTAATATATCCTGTTGGCTTTACCTGACACACAAAACCAAATTTGCTGCTTCAGAAGAATTAGCTTGTGCAATAAAATTAATCATTCCATCTATCCTCAATGAAATGTCCACTCCCCTTAAGAATATAGATAGCACTCATTAGCTGTCACTATTTGCTGATTGCAGGTCTACTGAAATTTTGCTGAAATATATTACAGAATGTTGGACCTTCAATATTCTCCATAATTAAATAGCTTTAAACTAATATTCTGCCTTTGATAGGTAACAGTCACTTCTTAGTGAGTTTTGAAATGGCTATTAAAGAGAAGTAAAACAAAGCAGAATGAAGAGATGTGTAATCAGGGAGT
>NW_015386552.1:425394-449293 GCF_001527695.2 Protobothrops mucrosquamatus
CTATTTGCTGATTGCAGGTCTACTGAAATTTTGCTGAAATATATTACAGAATGTTGGACCTTCAATATTCTCCATAATTAAATAGCTTTAAACTAATATTCTGCCTTTGATAGGTAACAGTCACTTCTTAGTGAGTTTTGAAATGGCTATTAAAGAGAAGTAAAACAAAGCAGAATGAAGAGATGTGTAATCAGGGAGTTCACAAGCATTCAGAGAGTCAACATGAGGTCACTATTTATCAAAGAGATGATAAATTTAAAGGGGGATGTTTAATACTGCAACCTTTTGACTTTTCCAGAAATCAAGTAGCAGGCAATCAGGAGTTTCGGCAAATAAGTGAAATGGAGAAAGCAGAAAACAAGGCTTCTTGCTTGACCTATTTGTTAAGGGCTCTTTCCTTTTGCACAGATGGCATGGCAGAAGCCTTGAAAGGAGATTATATCCTTTGTAAATTCAGCCAGCATCATGTTGTGCCCATCCAAGGGGGCTTGATAAATATTATGTAGGAGCCACATCATCGGACCAGGAAATCATCTATGAGGTAATATACAGTAAGTAGAGCAAAGATGTTAGCAAAGAGGGCTTTATTAATAGGAATGATATGATTCAATGTTCAATGAGTTAGCATTTTACAAAGTGTTCCTCAGGGAGACAGAAATTTTCAGTTTAGTGTAGGACAGCTGCATTGCCTCATCACCAATTCCCAAGTATGAAAAAATGTGTTCTGACAGCTTTCTGAAAACTATGAGGTAGATAGCTTTCCAATACAATGATAGTTTAACCCAGAACGATAATATAGAAATTAAAGGACTCCACACATGGCACTTGTTTATTTATTTTGTAGTCCTAAAATGTAGGAAACATGTAGTCTTATGAATGCTTATTTTGTGTAGTAGTTAAGGCACCAGGCTAGGAACTAGAAGACCATGAGTTCTAGTCCCACATTCAGCATAAAGTTGGTGACTTTGAGCCAGTCACTCTCTCAGCCCTATGAAGGAAGCAATGGCAAATCACTTCCAAAGTGTTGCCAAGAAAACTGACTAGTATTTTAGGGACCTGTCCAGGCAGTTGCCCAGAATCAATTGACTCAAGCCATTTTAAAAAAAATCCTAAAATAGTCTGGATTGTAATGAATTTTAGTGATTACACATGAGTTGCTGTTTCTTTTAAAAACATGCTCATTTTTCTCCTTTGAACAAATATAACCTTGTATTTGTGTCATCTCTGCATCCCCTTAAGTATGAAAAAGCATACGTGCATTTGTTTGTGTATACATATAACTTTAGCACTGATGTGTTTTGCCATTAAATTAGGGTCACAAATGGAAATAATAATTCATTTTAAAATGTATAATGAAAAAATGTGAGAAACACTGTACATTATTGAGTATGAAGTTAAAGGAGGCAAACCAGAAAGAGGTAACCTGGTGGACCCCCCAAATCAAGTTTGTCTGGGTGGAAGCAAATGCTTTTACAAGAAATTTAGTTCAAGGTGAATTTATATAATTATTCACCAAAGATATGGAATAAAAATGATTCTTACATAGACTACTGCATATTCCTGTTTAGAACTCACAAACTCCATTGTACAAATTCAGTTTATGGACTAGAAAGAACATTAGCATAAGTAATATCATATTTTCTTTTTATATCAATTTATTGCTCTACATGTCAGCACATATTTCTTCCCAAAGCTTTTAGGGCAGCTAAAAGTAGCTGAGTATATAGATAAGAGAATATTATATTCTTGGAACAGACTGGGAATATTTGACCTTGTGTACAAGATGTATACTACCATCACTCATAAATAAGTTCTCTGTTCTTATAGTAAAAAATATTAAGCAAAAGGATTTTCCTTTAATACTTTGATGTGAATTCATTTGCAGAAGGAAACTGGGAGTATCTTGATGATGTGTTCATCTCAGTGTTTAGATGCACATTCGTTGAAGAGATCAGGCAAGACTTGAAACATAATTTTGCTTAGATTATTGTAATGCAGGGGGCTTCTTTTACAATAAAGTTGAATTGTAAGAGTTTTCTTGTTTGTAGTTCTAGAATAGATTATATATTAAGTATTTTAGTTCCTTAGAGCCACTGCATGTTTGCTTACTATTTCCCCCCCCTAAAACATGGGATAGGGAGGATGTAATCTTATATACATCCTTATACATCTTATATATGAAAGACATAAAACTCATAGTAGCCCTGATAAGCAAGGGCAACAGTGATGCATGCTGGGAGTTCCAGAAAGTCTTAAAAGATGTATTTTTCTTTTACTACTTTTTCTATTGAAAATGATAAAGAGAAAGGAAAGAAAGGTTGACAATTTGAGAAGTGGGGGAACTCAAGTTCTCATGTTCCTATCATTTCAACATTCGGTCTGGCCATTTTTCTAGTAAAAATTCTGATGATCATGAATTAGTTTGCTTATGATGTTATTTTCCTCCATAAGGGTACAACGATTGCTCAGTCGGCTAGAGTTTGGTCTTTAGAGTTCTAAAAAGGATTGTGAGAAATGAGAGAATGCAAAGAGTTCATTGCCAATAATTCTTGATAGAACAGAGTCAAAGTACAGTCTGATCTCTGATTCACGGTCAGCAAGGAGCATACTGTTCAGTATATACTGCACACTTCAGACATTTTAAAAATTCAGTGTTAAAAAGGGAGGAAAATAGAACTTACTCAAATGTATAAAATTGGATTGTTCCTAATTTATCTTCTACTTGTTTATATCTAGACACTTTGGGAAGATTTTATGATGTTAAAAAGAGAGGAGAAAGAGTGTCTCTCTTGCAGGAACAGAAATCTACTTTTGTAACTTGGGATGTTATCTCAGCTCTCACACCATAGGCCATTCAGTGCTACCTTTTTTGTGCAATGACATCACTGCCTTCCTAAAGATTGTGTGCGTGTGTTTGTATTAAAATACATTTGAACTTTGATATTGAAATTTACTTCAGCTTTATCAAAATGTATCATTTGTCCTCTTTACATTAAATTGAAAATTGTTTGTGGTTGAGTTTAGTATGCTTCATTGTATAATTAATTATAATTAATTATATGCTTCATTATATAAGTCTTGTTTGTCAAACAGTGTGCATGCCTCAAGTGGAAAGAAAAGATAGCTTAGACCCGTGGTGGCGAACCTATGGCATGCGTGCCACAGGTGGCATGCAGAGCCCTCTCTGTGGGCACGCGCACTGTCGCCCAATCCTAGGCCTTCAGGTGAGTTTTATAAACCTTTTCACTTTAGGCCTCCACTGCCGTGTGCAAAAAAAAAAGGTTCAATCAATCAATTTCAACTTCTCTCAGGAAAAAAAAGATCTCACAAAGTTGGAATTGATTGATTGAACTTTTTAGTCCCACCCAGTCTGCCATTACCACCGAAGCCATGCCCACCCAATGGGCCACACCATGCCCACTTGGCACCCGATGATACATAAGTGGGTTTTGAATTGCAGTTTGGGCACTTGGTCTCTAAAAGGTTCGCCATCACTGGTTTAGACATTTTTTAAACAATAAATAAACTTTTAGGTGGCCTGCTTCTGAGTTTCTTCAGTTTCCTAATATGTAAGAGGCAACAATGTGAAATTACCCTATATTGTTTCTACTTTAAAACCTTGTTTCACTTGCCTTTTAATTGTGATTATAAATAACTAAAAAATATTTGAATTAAAGACTAACATCTACCTGTCCAATATAAACCATAAAACCCATGTAAAAGAATATTTTCTGTTGTTTATGAATGCTGTAAATTAAATCAGAATATTTTTTCATAATCCAGTTCTAATTCAGAAACATAACATTGGAAGCATAGTTGTTCCATATGTCGTGGATTTAAAAAACTGCAAAAATAGATACTAAATGAATGGATATATTATCAACATTAAACTGGAATGATCAGTTGTATTAAGCAAGAGATAAAAGATTGTGACAAAGGTCTCAGAGGGCTCAAAATTTTGCTTACAACAAAGTCCAGTGAATCGTATCAAAATAAATTACCTCAATAATTTCAATAAGTTTGTTAAAATTAATGAGATTTTTCAAGGGGCATAGTTCAAAGTGGAAATAACTTTAAAGGCCCATAATAATTTGTATAAGATTTTGGTAAAGAATTAGGCTAGTAGTGGTTCTGAATAAAGCTTATTGATTATAGGGTTTTCATATGAATATTATAAACTACCAAACTCCTGTTAAGAATTAATGAATGGTTTTGGAATCTGATATATAAAGCAGAAACACAATGATTAGAAAAAAAATAAAGGGAGGAAGGATTAGAATTATTTCACTCTCTGTCTCTTTCACACACGCACACACACACGGGGGGGGGAGATGAAGGCCAGATACATGGAAAAATTAAAAACTTGTAAAAAACATGTCAAATATCTAATTAAAATGCGCAACTAAAATTATAAATAATGTGGACTACACATAGGTTATAGATCAAAGCCTGCTTCTCAAAATATGCTGCCTTCATTTGGGAGAAGAAGCTAGCATGCAAGATACTTTCCCTGTTTAGTTCAGTTTGCTTTTCCTAATTAGAAGCCATATTATATTTTCATTTCAGCAATTAACAGTGGGGGATGCTGCCAGACAACCTTGTAATGATTCAGAATAACCATCCAACTTTGCAGAAGGCAAGGATGTTCTAGTATTTCTTTGTTATTGATGAAAGTTCAGGTTCTAGCCAAGAACAAATCACTCCTTGATGCCATTATTCTAGCCTTATTTAGAGAACATATTGTGCAGTATATTGTTATCCTAGCAATAAACAAAACTATGCTCTCACTCAAATGTGTCTGAAATAAAAGATAGGCAGCTAGCAGCTAACAGTATGAATAAACGTACAGTGACATCAACTTAATCAGCTTTGAGTATCAGACTCTTTAGCTGTAAGAACATGATGTTTTTCTGATATTACAAGCTGGTTGTGGGTTTAAAAAAATCATTCTTTCATTAATCTGGTAAAGTGGCTGAAATTTGTTAGATACTGCCAGTTTTCAAAAGCTTGCCTTATAAAAGTAACATTTTGGTGTCCATGTTCTATCAGATTATTTTATTATCCACCAAATTCTTTAGGGGTTATTGGCATTCTGTAATTCCAGGTTAATTGGGGTTATATCAGTGATCATATCATCCAAAAAGACTAATGTACAAGAGATAGTGACTTATTCTGGGATAGAGTATGTTATACAAAAATATGATTACAGTTGAAAGCATTGGTTCACTGATTGAATACAATCTAATCATATAATGTTTGCACTCGCAAAAAGTGTATACTGCATGTGGTCCACATAACTTTTGTGTGTAGCCCTCAGTCCACAGAGCATCTTCAACTTGAATGAGATAAAAATCTTGGCCTGTATTGTATTTTGGTAATATTGGGACCATTTAAAAAGTAAAATGGATCTCCTAAATTTTGCAGAATCTTCAGACATCCACTTTATTCCTTGAAAACATCAACCTACCTTCAAAGAAAAGTAGATATGCCTCTTTTACTTTTAGAGTTACATCCCTCGATGTGCCATATGAAACTAGTGTGATCATTTACCTCAGGAGTCCCCAACCCCTGGTCCATGGACCAGCACCGGTCCGCGGCATGCCAGAAACTGGTCTGCGCAAACAAGCGAAGCCCCATCCGCAGGATGCAGGCAGCACGCAAAACCATGCTCCCTCCACTCCACGAAAAAACCTCTCTCCACAGAACTGGTCCCTGGTGCCCAAAAAGTTGGGGGCCGCTGCTTTACCTCATGGAAATTGTACATTCTTGTCCAGAAAGATCTATACTAAATATCATGTGCCTATATCAACATGCTATGCCTGGAGATACTCTTGAAACATGTTTGAAAACTGCACGTGATACAAAATGTGAAAATTAGAGTGCTAAAAATTTTAAGTGGTTGAGATCATATAATGTTTGTACTGCAATGTGCATACCTGCCAGTTCCTAGCAACTACAACAGGTGTTTATTTGAGCTTTAAACTCTGACTGCTGACTATCTACAGGATTACCTCTCACATTATAAATCAAATTTAAGAGAGTCTATGTTAAAACAAAAACCTGCTAATAGATGTCCATTTTTCCATACTAGGCCTTCTCCACTAGTATGGAATCCACTGTTTTGAGCCATATTGTGTTTAGTTGCTAAACACACAGTTGTTAAATAATTTTAGTATCATAAATTATAGGCTATATATGAAACCTTTTTACATGTTGTTGCTGTTTTTATCTATTATTTGATTGTATCCTATCATTATTTTTACAAATAACTCAGTGGGGCAAACATATCCACCACACCTTCCTCCTCCTTTTTTCCCCACAACAACAACCCTGTGAGGTGATTTGACCTGAGGGAGAGTGATTGGCCCAAAGTCACCCAGTTTATTAAGCAAGGAAGCATTCTGTACTCTTAGAAATCACATCCAATATTTCTCATAGCATCCTGGGAGCATCCTGTGTAAAAAGAATTCCTCTCCACTTTTTATAAATCCACAGCTCTCTTTGTGACAAAATCTTAGTTTTTTGTTATAATTAAGATGATGCTATGTTCAATTTATTTGGAATACTATTTTTACATACAAAGACTGAAGCAAATAACCATAAAGACAGACAATTACATACTCAAAAAAGGAGGAAAAAAATAAAAGAAAATGGATTAAAAGTTTTAACAAGTGGGCTAGAAAGAACATAGGTCTCTGTATGGCAAGATTCCAAAGATGGTAGTAAGATACTTTAATTACATGATTGATGTGGACTTCAAAAGGAAGCACAGAATCCACAATAACCCTCAGGTCATAAGCATTAACTGAAGAATAAAAAGAACAACCACAAATGGAAACTACCAGTGATGACACTTGAGACCTCTGCCTCAGTGAACTAATCGATAACTACTCTGTTTTGCCTATATTAAGTTTAACAAAATCTGAAGCTATCCATTACTGAATATCACAGAAGCAATTATGCAAAACATTACACTTCTTTAAGTTCTGTAAGTTGCTGGCGGATATGAAAATAACTGCTGCATAGAAATAGCCTGGCAGACAATTGTCTATGATCCATGACCTATTTACACTGGAACTTCTCTTCAAAAGCAATAGAACTATTTTAGAATAAATGGGTTTTAATTGGATCTTCTGAGACTGTTGAAAAGTTTGCTTTGTTTTTAATAATAAAAATATATGAACTCAAAATATGACAATCAATACAAATATCACAGACATCACAGAAAACGTAAAAGACAACTTCAGTTAAGAATAAAGAAGCACTAATTTTGAAAAATAAAAATCTGTACATCAAATTAAATTTATATGCGAACTTAAAAGAATTTTTTTTTGCTGCTATTTTCTTCTATTGGAAGGAAGGGAACATTAAAATGAATTTGGACAATATTCTTAAGGAAACACATGGAACTTTGCCTTCCATGTATCAGTCAGACTCAAGAGCAGAGGTACCATATTTGCAAAAAATATGGACACACAGATGAATTATAGCTATATTGTCTGCACCTCTTTGCTGCCCTCTAATGCTTGTCTAGCTTTTTGCAGATGAGATCTCATAGTCTAATTCAAGAACCAAGAATCTCAAGGGAGGGTATGCCAAGACCTTGGCTCATCCTTATTCAGAGGTTTTGCTGAGCCTGTAACAATGAACTCAGGACCCATACCCAAAATATATTAATTGCAAGAGAAAATTCCTTGGCAGTAGAGTCTTCTTAGGAACAATTTGAAAGATTTTTGAAATTGCTCTCCTACAGGAGATTTGTGGTAGTTCACAAATGAAAAGACATGAATAGGAATTTCTGATTAGACTTTGCCTTCTGTAATTTAGATTGAGGATATTTTAGATGAAATATTCCTAGTACTATCACTCAAATGTTTTGATAAGTTCATTTCATCTTTCTGTCTGTAATTAATAATTTTTTAATTCTAAAACAGAATCTGTAAGACAAACAGCAGTGTTAAGTATATGACATGATATCAAAATTCTCCTAATATTCCTTAAACAGGACTCTGCAAATGTTGAGAAGAAGACCCATACAGAAGTCTCCTGGGTAATGCTGAGTACAAATATTGATTGCTTCATTGTCAGACCTTCAGTGTCAGGCAACAGACAGCACAAAAATTACAAGAAAGTCAGTTTACTGTGCTAAGGTAGAATCACACAAACATGAAAGCTTGACAAAGTTTACCTTTGCGTTTCTTATACCAAAGAGAATTAAAGCATCTATTAATTATTTCTTGCCTCTTCTTTCTCAGCACTAAGTTGATGTTTATATAACCACTTTTGCATTCCTTATTCAGGTTTATCACCACACTTTATCTTCAAGGTGCATTCAGTGTATGATAACTGTTATTGGAAATCTGCATGATAGCAACCTTGTTCAGGTTAAAGCTAATATGCAGGTGGAAAGTACTCTTATAATCAAACAAAACAAAATGCAGGTGCTGCTGCAGGGGTCACCCACATGTCCAAGAATTGCAGGAAGAATGCTTGACTACCACAAGGTAGCAGCACATCAAAAGCTGATAGCTACACATCCATCTGGCATGTTTCAGTGACATAGCTGGCTCTGAAAAAAGAGACTTTGAATCACAGCAAATATATTGAAGTTAAAGCAACTGCATGCACAGACTAATATCACACAAATGCTTTTTATGAACTTGCATCCCTATGACTGACAAAAGTTCATAAGTTGTAGTATTTGTATAATGGTATTGTCCATATTTGTCATTTGCCTCCTTCATGGACTCTATTGCTTTGAGTTGTCTCGCCTTACAACAGTTCATTTAGTGACCATTCAAATGGCACTGAAAAAAGTGACTTAGGACCATTTTTCAGTTACAATCTTTGCAGCACCCCATGATCATGTGATCAAAATTCAGATGCTTGGCAACTGCTTTATATTTATGAATGTTGCTTTGTCCAAGGTCATGTGATCACTTTTTGCGATCTTCCGACAAGCAAAGTCAATGGGGAAGCCAGATTCACTTAACAACTGTGATACTAACTTATCAGTCGCATTGATTCACTTAACAACTGAGGCAAGAAATATTGTAAAATGGGGCAAAATTCACTTAAATGTTTCACTTAACAACAGCAATTTTGTGTTCAACTGTGGTCGTAAGTCAAGGATTATCTATTCTTTCAGGCACACTCAATATCGCCCCTGCCCACCCATTCCCCAATTCTTAGGGATCATATCAGAACTTTTACTGAAAGTTCTGATTAAATGGGAAATATATACAGAGACATTTTAACTCTTGAAAGTTTCTGTGATATCACAGTTCAGGATGTAAGTAAACTTGAAAGTTTGGTCACACTGCTAGCAATAACACTTTCATTTCAGAATAGACGAACAATGTTGATAAGATGGAGAAAACATACAGTATTCAGAAAAAGAACAAGACACTGAGGCAAATATGAAATTGCAGTTTAAGCTGCCCAAGGCAAAACCAAACAAATAAATAAATACGTAAAGATACAAAAAGCGACTGGCCTGAAAAAGCTCCAGACTAGGTCCAGTGTTAAGCAAGTTGAAAAAATTGCCAGTTTAATTTTGCTTATCCAGAACAGGACAAAATTTGGTCGAAGCCAAAATGTTGTCAGGATATGTTTCAGATAGATTGTGCTTGGTATATGAGCATCTTCACAATCTGTTATAATAGATTTTTTTCAAAAGTCTGTTTATGCCAATATCCTGCCAGAAACCAGGGATGAAAAAGCTCAGGAATAAAAGCATAGAAATTTTCATACTATTTCCAGATCTACCTTCCAGGTTGGCAGATACATCAAAAGGTTTTATCCCCTGATACTGTATGAAGAAAATCTGTGACCTGGAAATCGCTATTAACTATCTCAACTTATACTTAGTTTGCTGCACATGTACTACAGCACACAAAAATCATTCATTGGCCTGGTGGGTTGTTACAAAGATATTGGCAGGGTGCCACTCTTTCTCTTCATTTCCTTCTTTTTTTCTTTATGCCCCTCCTCCCCTTTAAATGCTTCTCCTTAGAAGGGACTGAGACTGAGACATCTGTGATTTTAGCATGTCCCATTCTAGTGTAATGTTATGTAGGACTGACCTTGAGAGGAGAGGAAAAGAGATGCTGCCAAGAATAGAGTCAGAGAAGAGAAAAGGAAGAGATTTGTACCTTCAGACTTGCAAGATTTTACTAATGTAGACTTACCGTAAAATAGAATTATTTTCTCATCCAGTTGTGTTTCCTGTCTGGTTTATCTGGGCAAGCTGGCACCCAGCTGATTCACACTCTTTTTAAATGCTAGCTTTAATTAGATTATTTTATTATTATTTTGTTTTCTAATTTTTTGATTAGTTACTTTTGGTTTAGAATAATACTCTTGTTTACAGTTATAACTATGAGAGTTTTCCTCAGAATTCTGTTAACTTTTTTGCTTTTAATAAGTATTATATGTTTGTATAAGTTATTATTGAGTTCTTCCATTAACAATAAATATAATAATTTAACATCATATTTCAAAATCAAAATCATTTTTTCCATTTTGGAATCTTTCCTCGATTCTAGTCTGATCACTAGTTTGATAAAGAACTATTTAATTCTTAGGTAATAACCAAGTATGTGACTAGAATGTTAAACACTAAGAGGCATAGCTAAATGCAGGAGGATATTGATTGCTGAACAAGAGATTTTAATTNTCTTGTGAGATCTAGGAAGCATGTCATCTCTGTAATGACCCACACCCTCTGGAACAGCATCTCCCCCAGTGACAAGGACAGCACTCTCTCTTGTAGGGTTCTGGAAAATGTTGAAAACCTGACTTTGATCCGAGGCCTTGGGTTGATGTTTATGATTTGTTTAAGGCCTCTCTTTTGTTGTTTCTTTTTTTTGTATTGTATTGTTTTGTATTGTATTGTTTTCTGTTTTTAGCTTTTCAAGTTGAGTTTTTAATCTGACTTTCTGATACTTACAATTGCTCACTTCAGAAAAATGTCAGTCTACAACGGATGTATACCCAGGTTCTTATGAACAAGATAATATGTCATTGCTATGCTTTAAATCATGTACCTGTCAAGCACATGAAATCAGGAGCCAAGGCAGTTCAAATGAATATTTTGGATTATTAATTATTGTGGATGAAAATTTCAGTAGTAATGACAGTAATGGTGGAATCTCTTTTTTATTTATTTTTTATCTATTATTTTTCACATCTCCCTCAAAGATGGACTCTGGACAGTGTACAATAAAATGTTAAAATATAAACAATACATATAAAAGTAAAAAAATAAAATTTAAGAGGAGACAAATTAAAATTAGTTAAAAGACAAAGGGAGAGATTTCAGGGGACTAATTAGCCCTATGGCTACATGCTCCTTTGGGCTCTCCACATGAGGCTGCAGAGCCATGTCTTAACTCCTTTTTGCAAGGCCAGGAAAGTGGGGGCTTGTCTCAATGCTGGAGAAAGAATATTCCATGGGCAGAGGCAACTTCAGAGAAGGCTCTCTTTCTAAACCGCACCTGTTGGAATGCTTTAACTGGCAGGGTCTGACCTTTCCTGCCTTATCGGGTGGGATGGGCTGATGTAATAGGACAAAGATAGTTTCATAGGTAGCCTGGCTCGTGCCATATAGGGCTTTATAGATCACAACCAATACATTGAATTGGACCTGGATGCAAACTGGAATCTAATGAAGCCCACACAATAGAGGTGTTATATGCAGGGCTTTTTTTCTCAGCGAAAAGGTGGCGGAACTCAAACCTGGCCACGCCCCCATCAAACCCTAGGACCGCCCCTTTAGAAAAAAGATGCAAGTAAAATGTGGGAGGGGCTATTTCCGGTTTGGGAGGGGCTATTTCCGGTGCGGCCGGCCCGGAAAAAGGTGCCGGAACGCCGTTCCGCCGCGTTCCGGCAGAAANTTATATGTGACCTTCTTTGGCAGCCTAAAATTGCCTGTGCATCCGCATTTTGTACCAGTTGGAGCTTCTGGATACTTTTCAATGGTAGCCCCACAGAAAGCTCATTGCAATAGTCCCAATTAAATTAAAATCTACTACATAACATTGTGTTGACAGCTTTTTTGGGCAGCTGAACTAAAGGAAAAAGGAAGAAACAGATGGCAAAAGCACTGGTTGTAATGTCATTAAGATCTACAGTATATTTCTACATTCAGAAATATACAAAATAATCAGATTAATTGTTCTTCCATGTTGAATATGGGACAGTAGGTAAATTTAGAAGATAGCAAACATGCCAAATCCTGTTTTCCAACATAAGGGAATGACTGAGGTCAGCAGAAATGGTTAAGACAGCAAATAATAGAGCTCTTTAGTATTTGCTATCTTAGATGGCACCCTCCCTAATGGTGGAGCTAAAACATTAGTTTTGTTTGTTTGTTTAAATTTATTGGCCTCCCAGTTCCAGAGTATTCTGAGCAGGGTACAAAACTAGAAAAAAATATAATAACAACTAAAAACATAAAATGAGACAAACAGCCCAGACTCAAATAAATTGATAAATAGCACCAACATAACAAAAGAGAGGCCTTAAACAAATCATAAACATCACCCCAAGCTGGTCATCCTCCATTTTGGAAAGTTGGGGGGCAGAACCCAGAAGTGTTTTTCAGTGAAGGAATGACCTTCCTTTGGTCCCCTCATTTGTGTCCAATATTGTCTGCTTTGTAGAAAAAGTTGAAGATGATAGAAAATAAAAAAGAAAAACTCTTTCTCTGTGGCAAGCATTTTCACTTATTTTAAAAATAAAAATTCCTAAAGATTTGCTTGTTTGCTTGTTTGTTACATAGTCCCATGTTTCTAATTTGCCTTCTTTATACATTGCATCATTGAAAAAATGTGGCACATGAATAATAGAATGGAGACCATTTATGTAGCCATGTTTTCCTTATGAGTCCTACAAACAACACAAAACTCTGAAGGGATTTAATTTTATTATAGCAAGCCAACTATTGGCTAGCTATATTTTAGCTGATGCACAGATTCTTTCAAACAATGGTAAGAGGCTTTTGGCATGACTTAAGCTTTGTTCATGATTCAACTCTGAACTTTACATAATATATCCTGCTCTTATTTCCAGTGCTTCTCTGTCTAACACAACCTTTTATCATGAAGCAGGTTTACACATCACACCAATTGTAAGACTGATTCATAGCTTACAGGGTTTACACAATTGCTGTCATAGTTTACTCAATAGACTAAAATCAAATAAAACAAACTATCACTTAAGTTGATGAGTTAACTCAAATCTGACTTTACTCATCTCTGTTGTAATAGCTAATTTTTAAACTATTTATTTTCACATTATTAATATTGATATTTACGGCCTTTGTCTACATAAATGCTGAATCATGAGAATTTCATGGTATGTTCAGAGGCTAAGAAGATTCATATTCTACAATCCTGGGCATTCTTATCAGTTAATACGGCATCTTCATCCATTCACATAGAGGCTGTAAGAGTCTAATCAATTCTCCATCTTAATGAGCTGAAAAGTGAAATTCTTTTAAATGCATCCATGTATTAATCTGTTATAGTTATTGCTGTTCATCCTAAAGTGGTGTGACAGCCTAGTGGTAAAAAGGCTCACCTCCTATTCAGGCGGTTGAGAGTTCAATCCTAGGTAGCTGCAGACGTTTTTCTCCCAGGGAACAAAGAGAAAATATATTCTGCGAGCTCCACATGGCGTCAGGAAAAGCATCTGGCCAGTAAATGCTGGCCAGGTGCCCTGACTCTATCCTGAATTAAGGGATTATACGATCATAAAAAAAGGGGGAGTAATTGGTGTTCATCTGATGTGTCTGAATACTGTAAGGGAGAAATTGCATACAAATATATTTTATTTGTACACATTTCTTTACTGTTTTATTTATTTATTTATTTAATATACAAATGTATATGTGTGCGTATATATACACACGCACCCAAAGTTGTTTCATTATAGCTATACTACCCATAAATGAGGATGCATATTATTCATTTTTAGGGCTATAAACAGAATGTATTTTAGCTCTACAACTCCAAAAGCGAAACCCTTTGTAGAAATCAACTGAACTTAAACAAATACAATTAATGGGATGCCTTTTATAATTTTGTTTAAAATAACAACTGCACTACTTGAGGAATGATAGCCAAGTGGCTGAACTCGTTAAAAATAAATCATTGATTTCACTTTTAATAATACTCAGTCTACTTACTGTAACCCATAACTCAATTATTCCCTTAGTCAACACTATTTACTTAATGTACATATCTGGCATGCTGGTTTTTTTTTATTACTTATGTAAGGCTATTTGTAGTAGACAAATACTGGCTCAAAATGATATTTTGTTTTTTAAAAGCTAAACTTGCCATAAAAGAGAGAAAATATTTTGTCATGTAAATCAATTTATGTTTTGAAATTATCATCTAATATGCCCCCAGCTTGAATTTCAACAATCAATATTTTGATTCATTTTGAATATTTGTCTTTTTATTCTAAGCATCTAAACCACTGGTGTCAAACTTACCACATCACATGATGTGTCGCGACATATTGTGACTCTTTTTGCATTGCCGCCAAGGGGGGGGGCGCGGCTTCAGTATGATGAAACCGGCCCGTGGGCCGGCAGTTTGACACCCCTGCTCTAAACTGTGCTAAGATGAATGAAGATATCTAAGAGGTTTTAAACAACCAGGGTTGTTTAAGACAGGTGGCCATACAAATCTTAAATAAATGACCAATGGCCATTATCTTTTGTCAACATAAAGACATTTTTTATTAATGCAAGCTCTTGAAGACAAGAGCTGATTTGGCAATTCAAATTAACTTTTAAGCAGTTGCTATCTGTATTTTTAATTGCTTAAAATTACATTTTAATTTTCTTTTAAACTTCTGCTTTTAACTAATCAGTATAATTGTTATTTTATTTTCTACAGTCTTGAATGCCATTTTTGGTAGAAACGTAACATACAAATTCAGTAAATAAGTGGTAATATATAGATGATGCTGGGCATGAGATTTAAGAAACTGAATAAGTTCAGAAAGGACACAGAAGATGAGTAGTGGCACAGAACAGCAGTAGGAATTTGAGAATAAAGAAAAGATGGAGGAGTGCATTAGTGCTTTCAAATAATGGTAAATATACCATTCAAAATATTGTATCTGTGTTGTCTTAGAAAGAAAAACCAGATCTATTGGGAGGACAGATTTTGATGAAACATTTGGAAAAATTTAAAAGTGGGTTATCCTTGACAGAGATCTTCAAACAGGGATTAGAGAGTCATCTTTTGCAGCCTGAAAGAAGCTATGCAAAGTGATCTATAATTACAATTACAAGTGATCAACTGTTACAATTTTATTCTAAGCAGAGTAAATTGTAATCTTCTTTGCTTTATTCAGTCCAGAAAAGAAAAGAATAATTGGCTCTCTTGCTTTTATTTATAGCAGGGGTCCCCAAACTCTTCAGCTCATCAATTCCTTCATAAAGTTTCAGACTGTTTATCAACCCCCAAACATTTATTATATGTAAATAATTAAATAAATACCAATTTAACTAACAGCACTATACATAATAAGATAATAATGAACGCTTCATAAAAATAGATAACATGTTACCTAGTTTGAGTAATGAAACATCTGCAAGAAAACAACCAAGCTCAGAAAGCACCAAGGACCCTTCAGGTAACATTTAAAATACAAAACTTGTAAGATTTAACTTATTTTTTTTTACTCGGACTATTGTATCATTAATAGTAAGGATGCCTCTGATATTTGGCTGGAGATTGGTGAAATATAGTTGTAAGTCATCACACTCTTCCAAATTCAATCTATTGACTACCAGACATTACTGACTCCTTAGAGAGTTACATCAACCCTTGAGGGTCAACACTGACCTCTTTGGTGAATCCTAGTTATACTAAATTAGGAGCTCCATTGATGCTACTTTTAGAATAGAATGTTCTATTTTGTATCTATGTTTTATTGTGGGAAGAGAAATTTGTTTGCAACTGTTGAAGTTATCTTTTACGAGCAAGCCAGAGGAAAGATCAAGATCTTTTATTATTGTAGAATAATTTAACATTGATGTGATGATACAGAAGTATGTAAGCAAAGTAGCAACAAAATATCAGGCAAATGCATATTTTAAACACAATTTTAACATAATTTCTCCTACATAGTAAATTTTGTTATAAGTACCCAGAGCATGGGACCTCTGGCTTTTCTTTTCTCCATTTCCAACTTCTTATTTGATATTATTTGCTGAAAATCTCCTGAATCTCTTCCCTAAGCTCTAAATATTTCTTTTAAATGATTTGGATCAGAGTCACTAGTAATAGATTTATCCAATTTGAAAAGAAAAGCTTTTTGGCTTGCTAATATTGATATCTACTATGTCTGTGCCAGCTGAACAATAAACATTTTAGAAGTGTGCAAGTGATTACAAAGGGTTCAGCATAATCTTAAAGCCAATATTAGCTCAGATCATGGTTTGACAGTGAAGCCAAATATGAAATTAGAATTCCTGGTACTAGAAATATTTTCCCAGCTTTTGATAAGATCAAGCAAAGATTTCTGGCCATATTAGATATCCTGTATCCTCATTAACATTTTGTGCAAAACATTTTGTACAAAATGGTTGCTACCTTTTTATTTCTAGCTGCTTAATAATGTGTTTTAAGCCCAATGTACTTAGCCAGAATTGTATAGACTTTTGCATGAGATAATAAATTTTTCATCTTTACAGAATATATTGGTAACTAGCCTTATCAAAATACAAGTTTATTTATTTATTCAGAATAGACACATGTAAAGAAGCAGTTATATACAATGTCAATGTTGATGTTAATTTATTTAAAATGTTTACCATTGGCAAAGAGCAGAATAATTTAATATTTTGAGTGATTAACCATTATGAAAAGGTAAAGGGTGAAAGATGAGAAAATTCAGCTCTCCTTTCCCCAAAGATCATTGGTTTTCAAATACCCGGCCTGCTTTCCTCCACTGCTTTGCTGCTTTGTAACTGCCATCACCAATTTTTCTTGAGAAATATTTGACTTGGTGACCTCCCTCTCAATCCTGGTGTATGAGAGAGCTATGATTTTCATAGCCTACAGTCTTTCTTGTGAGGAAAATGGAAAATAAAAGGATGCCTAACCCTCTCCCCTTTTTTAGTTTTTAAAATGTAGATAGACTCACTAGAAAATAAATAAATAATCAATGGGGGATGAAAAAATATAGAATTGCTCCAAATCAGAGCAATTTTTAAAAGGATTTCCCATAGAAAAATATACAAAATAATATATGATTATAAAGAAACCGTTGAGATGATGCTGGTTTTCCCCACTGTGAAAGCATTCTTTTCTAAAAAGGTTTAATTTGCATAAATCATGCAATGATTCAGCACGCACAGAGACCAGAAATTAACCTTAACTATACAGAGAAGCAAAGAATAACCTTAGTGCCATGTTAACTAGACATTTATCTCTGCCTAGTCAAATAACAGTTCCTGGAATCTGAAGTTCCTTTCTGATTCAGTTTTATCTATACTTGTTTTCTGATTTTCTGGAAATTTGAATATAGAATCTGAGGTTAGAGCAGTATCTTGGCTCTCTGTCTTTCTCTGCCACCTCAGCATTTAGCTTCCTCATTTTCTTTTGCCAAGTTATCTCTTTGCAAGGCTTGGATTTAAAAGGATCCAAAAATCTATTTAGCCAGAGAGGGTTGTAAAGGATTTTCTTATATATGTGCAGCCAGAGCAAGCATTCTCTTTCCCTGTTAATAATATATATGCATGTCTAGATGAGTGAATATGGATTTCCTATCTGGGATGCATCTGTTAATCTTGCAACTGAGGGGTCTGGTGTGCTCTGAGCACCAAAGCTTGCTTTCTTGTTACGTGCAATTGTTTCATTACCCAAACTAGGTAACATGCCAGGTGTCAATATACCAGTTGATTTGTTAAAAAATAAAAATAAGGAAAAGTAGATATCTTTTGTTTCTGCACCATTTGCTATGCAGCTGGGAAGAATTGATGCCTTTATTCTCCCTCCTATAATCCTTTATATTTAAATCTGATTGGATTAGATCAGATATGTGACATCGCGCAACATATCGGAGCTTTTTCACCGATGCCGGCAATGGGGTGGGCGCAGCTCCGGTATGATGAAACCGGCCCGCGGGCCGGCAGTTTGACACCCCTGGATTAGATAAATGTGAAAGACAGAATATCCTTTGATCTAATTTAAAATAAAGAACTATTCTATCAAGCAAGACATAAAGCCATCATAATGAGAGTCAGGCAAGATGTTAAATTAAAAGTTGGGGTGGGACATTATCTCCTTGCTAGAATCCATCAGATTGCTAATGGAGCTACTTCTTGATATAGGGTATAAACCAAGTCCTCTTCTGTCTCTTCAGATTATTGAAATCTACAGGTTCCCCTACATTCCTGCCACCCTATTTCATTATTTATGTTGGAGAAAAAAAGTTTCTTTTAGTTTAGGTTTGTTTTTATTAAAGTGGAACAATAAGTGTGACAGAATGTAGCATTTTTAATTATACTTGGTCTAGTTGCCTAAATAGAAGTGTCATATGCACACAGCAAATTTAAGAACTCCACAATTCCCTGCAAGAGTATAATATATAATTAAGTGACATTCACATTTAATTTGAAAGCTAATCTATATATAGCTAAATTAGAAGAAAGTGCTGCTAGGCGTACTAAAAAATATAGAGTTGATTATATACCTCACTGATGTCTGATTAACATTTGCTTTCCGTGAATGGCAAATCTTGCATATTTCAATTGCTATGATTTTTAAACATTTGTTTCATAAATGTTTCTGATTTTACTTATGTAAGTTGTATTTCCTATATAAAATTGAAATGTTTACTGTGTCATCAAATAGTACAGAGGTGAAACATAACTTTATTTAAAATATTATAATGACATTACCAAAATAGTATTTCTTTATATATCATTTTAATTTTATTTTTCTGGTTTCATCCATTACCCTGCCATAATGAGGCATTCAAAAGAAAATAATTAGGTACAATAATAACACAAAATATATTAAGAAAGAGTGAATGAGTCAAAAAAGCAATAGACTGAGAAAATGTGAAGAGTTTTACAGAACAAAAGACAATGTATGGAATGGTATATGGACAAAGTGAAAGCAAGGATAGGAAAGTTATGGAGAGACACAATGAATAATATTTATATAAATTGTTTGTATTTACAATTCTTTTTCTTATCTCAGTTCTTTAATTTCTATGGCTTAGTATGTACAACACATTTTCTGTAGTCTGCAGAAACTTACTTGTTCTGAAGGCAAACAGTGGAATCAACATGTCTATGTGTGCGTTAACAGTATAATCTTAATTAATTGAGATCATCATTTTATAATTTGCAAAATGTACTTTAGAAAAAAGATAATCATTTTGTTTTTTAAAAAATATTGCTGTGCAGTAACAACAACAACAAAAACACCTTCTTGCCTTTTCCCAAAGTAGATCTCATTCAATTAGGGAAAAGATAATTTGTTTCAAAATGCATTTCAAAAAAGAATACTGTGGACTGCAGTCTCCTTGCATTTATTTAGTTGTAAGGTGGCCAAGAGGTGCAGGCCCTCTTATTCACAGCAAAATTATCTCGTGAGCAATTTGCAGTCTCCTTGATTTTTCATACTTCTGCATAGTTCCTGCAGAAAGCCTTAATACAGTAAAGAACCCTTCCTACTAGGCTTGTCTGCCTGGGAAGTGTGAGCATCTTTTGGATTCAAAAGATGTGCAGCACAAAAAAGTAACAGTTATACGTATCCTGATGAGGATCAGTCATTCATAAAACTCTCACAAGTAGGTTAGATTTAACATATATATAAACATTGCCTTGAAACAAACTGCCCAAGGTTTAGAATATCATTTGGAAAAGCAGACTATGTGATGAACAGAGGTGTAAGACCTATTCCCAGAAGTCCATAGCAGAATGACTAATGGTAGTAGTTGATAGCTGAAGTTCAACAGCCCGTGGGACACAGGTCTTCTCTCTGCTCTAAAATCCTTCAAGTTAAGGTTGTTATTTATCCTAAAAAAAGGGTTTATGCAATAACAATTCTGTGCCCAATGAGTAGAGGTCAGCACATAAAGAAAAAAGTTCATTTAACACCAATTTTCTGTAGAGCAGATACCAGGATTGGAATGGCTACAATAGACAAGCAGAGTACAATGTGCATATTTCTTTTTTATTTAAACTAAGCTTATTCCTTATACAATTAAATTTTATAAATTTTGTACATACAAGGTTTATTTTTTTTTTCCTATAATGTTTTTAAAAATGCTGATGACATTTTCCCATCGTGATGGGGAGTTTGCAACTTCTTTGTGATTTATCCAGTTAGCAATACTGAGCAAGGATCTTTATTTGCCCATATAACTTTCTCCTTCTATTTCTTTCTTTTCCTTAACATTACACTTATCTAACTTTCTTTAATAGACTTCTATTCAAATATAAATCTGGTCTAGGAGTCATTGATGCCAGTTGGGTCGGATCCCTGGACTTGGTTTTCTTTGATCAGTTGATTTAGTCAAAGGATAACAGGCAGTGGGCAACCTCTTGTTGGGAATGGGTAAAGATGGCAGGAATAAGGGGGACATCAATCTCAGGGAAAGTATCCATAACTTGAATTGATTTTGCCTTCCAGCTCATTGGACTCAACTACAATGACTGTCATTGGATCCTTAGTGGCTTTGGACTCAGGCTGCTGCTTAATGTCAGGTTAATCTGTAATAAGGGTGTTCTCATCTCATTCATAATTCTCATTATGAATAAAAAAAACACTGGAGTAAGGGAAAGAGTGAATCTGACTAAACAGTACACTATAATGTAAGCATTTTTGTGCTCTTACTTTATCCATGGATTGTTATTTTGTTACCCTGCTTAAGGGAACCCATTTTGGCTAATTTCAACCCTTTCAATAAGGTTTTAGGCCTGGGCATGTGCCAAGACAGCATTGATTGGTTGACAGGATTGATATTGGGCAGTGCATGCATTCTGGCCATATTTGGCAGCTTTTGATATCATCAATCATGGTATTTTATAGATCATCTCAAAGATGGGAATGGGTATGGTATCGTACTGCTTATTCTCCTTCCTCTAGAGCCAATTCTAGTAATGTTGATAGTATGTGTGAGGTTCAGCGTTCAGCCTTTGCTCTTTGGGATCCCTCAGAGCTTAATTGTCCCCCTGTCCCTATTTAATGTGTCTATAAGTTGAGTAAAGTCTGTTGTCAGTATGGGATTAAATATCATCACTAATGATACTCACTTATGTATTTAATCCCTGCATGCCCAAGCAAGCTGTCAAAGTTCTGATTCTGTGTCTTGAGGTGTGAAGTTCTGGATGTGGAGTGTCAACCCTAGCAAGACTGAGTGCATATCGATTTTGAGGCCTCTGGATACAGTGATGTTTTATTTTTGGTTCTGAATAGGAGTGCCTTCCCCCAGACAGATCCAATGCACAAGTTGAAGGTTCTCCCATATTAATGACTCCTGCTTTATGTGCTATTACATTCCTGGTCATGGTCACCCATGCCTTAGTCACCTATTATTGAGATTACTGCAGTGAGCTCTACATGGTGCTGCCCAAGAGGACAACTCAGAAGCTACAGCTGATTCAGAATACAGTGGAGATAGTTATGGCTACTCTTTAGAATGTCTGTGTAACACCATTACTTTGTGAGTTGCAGTGAACTTTTATGAGAAATTCAAGATGCTTAAAGCATGACAAAATAACTGACAATTGGGAGAACTATCTATTTCTAATTTTCTTTCACCATCTAATAATATTTGACATGTTCGCATGCTCTGGGTTCCATCACTCTCCAGTGTCACGTGGAAGGATCCAGAAGAAGTGTCTTCTCTTTTGCTGTCTACTTTCCAATGGAATAGAATTCCTGTGATATCACCTGACTCTGCCTCTTTAGATTTTGAATATATGGTTGTTTCTCCAAGCTTTCATCCAGGAGATGTTGTGAACCAATCTGGATTTACTGTTCTTGGTTGTTGAATTGCTTCTGGCATAATGTCCATTAAGTCTTCTTGCATTATGATATTTTATTTTTATATTCTGTTTTAATTGTATGTCAGCCTGAGTCACATGTCAAATGGGTGAATATGTAAAGAGACTAAAGAAATAAATTTGATTTCATACTAAATAGAGAATTTTCGGGAGCAATTTCTAGCAATCATTTCCCTTCTTTTAATGCATTGTCTTATAATGAGTTTTATCACATTCTTGTTTTAACAAGATTATTTTAGGTCTTATCTCATTGCCACCTCCTTGTTTGACATGTCTGCTAATAAATGTGATAATGAGTGAGAGCATCTATTCAAGGTATGTGTGAAAGTAAGTCTGAAATGACACTATTTCTACTGGAAAATGTGCCCTAGCTCAGAGTCATGCTCAGTAATGAAAAAAATGATTACCCAAATCTTAGGAACAAAAAATGTCTCTCTTTTGTTGGAAATTTATTTCTATTCCAAACCATATCTGGTTGTGCATCAAACCAAGAATGCTAGAAGAAAAACCTAAGACAAGAATCAAATATCCAAAGAGGAGTTCAAATCAGGAAGAAAGCAAACAGGATGCTGCAAAGCACTGGAAAGATTTGTTAAGAAAAAACAGAAAACAATACCTGCCCTCTGCATCACTTCACACTGACAAAATAAGCTCAAAAACAGCATTAGAAATTTGTGGTTAGCATTGTCTTCCTTCAAGGGCTGGTTCTAGTACTCTACCTTTGCTCTATACCTCAGGTCTTGATTCTCTACCCACCCCTGGATTGGGAGACTCTAGCCTCTAACTTTAGGGTCCATCTTTTCCTCCTTCAAGTTTAATTCCATCCATTAATTCCATTAATTCCTCCTTCCATTAATTCCAACAATAAGGCCATTATGGAGAGGAACTTGGAGGATTTTTATCTTTTATTTTGCCCTGGTGGTAATCAGGTAATCTTAGATAAATAATAGTGATAGTGATAGTGATAGTAGTAGTAGTAGTAGTAGTAGTAGTAGTAGTAGTAGTAATAATAATAATAATAATAATAATAATAATAATAATGATGACAAAAAAGTCTGGATACTGGACGTGGCAGTGCCTAGAGACAGCAGAATAGATGAGAAAGAACTGGAGAAGATAACAAAATACAAAGACCTACAAATAGAAATAGAAAGACTGTGGCAAAAGCAAGCAAGGGTGGTACCAATAGTAATAGGCACCTTGGGTGCAATCCCAAAACAACTGGAGCACCACTTGAACACCATTGGCATTGACAAATTCGCCATTAGTCAATTGCAAAAGGCGGCCTTATTAGGAACAGCTTCCATCCTGCGACGATATCTGTAATAACATCAAACATCCACATCTGCCTATCCCATGTATAAGGACTCAATAGGTAGACAAAATGCAAAATCCAGTCTGAACATCTGGCTGACTGTGCGATGACCCATTATGTTGGAAGGGACCTTGGAGGTCATCTAGTCCAACCCCCTGCTCAGGCAGGAAACCCTATACCATTTCAGACAAATGGCTGTCCAGTCTCTTCTTAAAAACTTCCAGTGTTGGAGCATTCACAGCTTCTGGAGGCAGGTTGTTCCACTGATTAATTGTTCTAAATGTCAGAAAATTTCTCCTTAGTTCTAGGTTGCTTCTCTCTTTGGTTAGTTCCCATCCACTGCTTCTTGTCCTGCCTTCAGGTGCTTTGGAGAATAGCTTGACTCCCTCTTCTTTGTGGCAGCCCCTGAGATATTGGAACACTGCTATCATGTCCCCCCTCGTCCTTCTCTTCATTAGACTAGACATACCCAATTCCAGCAACTGTTCTTATATGTTTTAGTCTCCAATCCCCTAATCATCTTTGTTGTTCTT
>NW_015386553.1:0-15591 GCF_001527695.2 Protobothrops mucrosquamatus
TCTTTTGGGGCTGTTATTACCTAGGATAGTTTAGTTTCTGAGCCAGTACGTCCTATGTCAGTCAATGGCTTCGCTCGCGTCAAGACTGGAATCTAGGGTCCAGGACGGGCGTGGCAACTTTGGCTGACTTAATCTGATTGGGCAGGAATACAGTCTACTACCCATGGGTGGATCCTCCATCTCCGTGCTGAGAAAAGGCATTCAGGTAAGACAACGCCCCTTCTCTCTCCATGCGAGGAGACCCGACTTTGTATCTAAAGCTTCCTTTGCAATAGGATGTGAGACCCCCAGGATAGGCCAGGAGGAGGGGACAAGGGGAAGGTGAAAGGGAGCAGGGCAGGACTAAGGCAGGACTTCCCTCAGACCCTCCCTCTCCTTCTTTCCTTCTTTCCTTCCTAAGTACAGAGTGGTGGGAAAATATTTGAGATGAGGAAGGGAGAAAAACAGGCAAGAAACGCAGCTGGGGAGGTGTCACCCTTCATGAGGAATGAAGAAATGCACCATCGCTTGGAAGTGACCAGCACATGGCCCTCACCTACTTCACATATCTGGCTTGGTGGGCTCTGCGGGAGGGGATGCCATGAGCAGCGTGAGAGTCAACGTTACCTGTGCAATGCTGCCTAGCCTGCCCGGTTTCGGCAGGCAGTGGGGCGCTCTCCTCATAGCACCAAGAGGCTGAGCCAGGCGGCGTGAATCCCAAAAGAAGCACAACACCGCCCCGCCTGCCGAAACCGGGCAGGCTGGGAGGTGGACAGCATCGCGCTTCTTTCCAGGTGATGGTGCATTTCTTCATTCCTCACAAAGGGTGACACCTCCCCAGCATGCACCGAGGGGGCAGGGCTGACGCGGCAGGAGCTGGTTCCTTGCTGTTTCCAGATGGCCTTGTGGAGTTAAGACTGAATGCGTTTCAGAATAGATAGCCACCACAAAATTGTACATTGGCTCCTGGCTGGCCTGGGCTAGGGCCAAGGCAGCGGGGGCTGTTCCCTCACTGTTTCCAGGATGGCTTCGCGGGCCACATGAAACCACTTCATGGGCCGCATCCGGCCCGCAGGCCTTGTGTTTGACATGCCTGCTCTATACTTTATGAAACACTGTTCTAGGTTATTTTGAACATTAACATCTCTACTGTTTAGTGTTTCAGTATATTCCTTCCATCTTTGCTTGATCTTTTTTGAATCTATTATCTTGACATTCTTTGGCATAGCAATTCAAGGTTAAAATCTTGAGTTTGCGATCTTTTAAAAAATGTACCTTGCTTTTTCATCTCTGTTTCCATCTTCATTTTTTAAAATATGTTCTAATACTGCTTGTTTCTTCTAACAGCTTTCTGAACTTTTTTTACGTTTCTTTCTAAGATGTTTCTTGGTTTTGGCTTCTCTTCCCTGCAATTTCCACAATTTATTCTTCTATCCAATTTGTTCTCTTCCGTTTCTTCATTTTTGGCAGTCTTTTTTCACATTTATCCTTAACTTCTTTTTCATTCCATAATTCATCTGATTATCAATGAAGTCAAAACTTAAAAGTTTTGATGTTCTTGAAAGTGGAGGGTATATGTTTTAAGATCATATTGTGGAAACTGACTGGCATTCTTCTTCTGCACATAAGCAGTTGGTGATCTATTACAGAGTCAGCACCTTGCCATATATTTGATACTTTAATTTAGCCCCTCCACCTGCATTTAGTAGTAGTAGTAGTAGTAGTAGTAGTAGTAGTAGTAGTAGTAGTAATAATAAAGTTGGAAGGGACCATGGAGGTCATCTAGTCCAACCCCCTGCTCAGGCAGGAAACCCTATACCATTTCAGACAAATGGCTGTCCAGTCTCTTCTTAAAAATTTCCAGTGTTGGAGCATTCATCGCTTCTGGAAGCAGGTTGTTCCACTGGTTAATTGTTCTAACTGTCAGGAAGCTTCTCCTTAGTTCTAGGTTGCTTCTCTTCTGGATTAGTTTCCATCCTTTGCTTCTTGCCCCTGAGATATTGGAACACTGCTATCATGTCCCCCCTTGTTCTTCTCTTCGTTAAACTAGACATACCCAATTCCAGCAACCGTTCCTTGTAAGTTTTAGCCTCCAGTCCCCTAATCATCTTCGTTGTTCTTCTCTGTACTCTTTCTAGAGTCTCAACATCTTTTTTACATCGTGGTGACCAAAACTGGATGCAGTATTCCAAGTGTGGCCTTACCAAGGCATTGTAAAGTGGTATTAATACTTCATGTGATCTTGATTTTATCCCTGTTAATGCAGCCCAGCACTGTGTTGGCTTTTTTGGCAAATAATAATCAATTTGATTTCTATATGCTCCACCTGATGATATCCAAGTGAAGAGGAAGTGTTTTGGTTGTAGATAATGATTGAAGATAATGTTAGCTATAAAGATATCATTGGAATGACAGAAATTAATAAGTTGATATTTTGCTTCATTTTTGTTTCTTAAGCCATACAATCCAACTACATTTTTCTCTTTTATGTTTCCAAATTTGGGATTCCAGTCTCCAATCACAATTAGCAAATATTGCCTGCATGTTTTGTCAATTTGAAATTAAACTTGATCATAAACTTGATCTCTTTTTCTGCATTGGTGGGTTGGAGCATAATTTTGTATTATCATATTAAAGGGTTATCCTCAAAGTCTAACTAATATTATTTGGTTATTGATTGCATTGTAGCCAAGTACTGTTCCAGTTGTTTCCTTCCTAATATAAAAGCAATACTATTTCTTCTTTGTTTTTCATGTTCTGAGTATTCAGTGTGGTCTTCAGACTGAAAGCATCTGATCTCAGTCCATCATTTGTTGATGCCTAAGAAGTTAATTTATAGTTGTTTCATTTTATGTTTTGTTGTGTTGAGCTTTCCCATGTTCATGCTTCTTACATTCCATATTCCATCTATAATTCTGTCTTTGCAGTTCAGATTTTCTTTTTTCTGTATGGCAACATCAGCAACTAAACCATCCTGAAGGCTTTAATCTAGCCATGTCATGAAAATAATTAGTAGTCTGAAAGAACCTCAGCACTTCCTCAGTAGCATGTTGAGTGCCATCTGACCTGAAAGACCCATTATCTGGCATTATATTATTAATCTTTTTATATTTTCTAATAGCGGATTTTTTTTCATAAAAATACAGGAGTGTTTTATATGTAGTATAAATTTATGCTTTTGCCATTGTCAATAAAGTGATAATCTATCTCCTATGTCTTTCTATAAGTGTGTTCCTTTTGATGCTCTTTTTGACATGCCTTTAATGACTCTGCTAATATTCCTTCTGGCATACACTCCTGACCTTTTTCACTCATCCCTCCCAGGAATATCTGGTCACTACAGTGTACCAACACATCAGAACTTGGGGGTGGGGGATAAAGTTAGCAGGCTACAAATTGATAATGCTTTATGTAAATGTTACCTGCTCAATGACAAATTGCTTGTATTATTACATAGCTTCTGTTCTTCACAATTATCCTTGTTTGTATTCCTGGTTCCGTTATAGATAGTGCTTTTTTAGTGACCAGCAGGCCGCTAGTACTGTAGTCACTAAACAGAAAATCATGTGATTGCAAGGAGAATTACTACCTAATTCTCCTTTGACTATTAAGCAAAATGCTGCAGTTACTAAACAGAAAATTATGTCCACAACTTCTGCCTTCTCCAGCACAGGAGATGGTGAATCCACCAATGTGTTAACTCTGTCTTCCTGCCCATTAGACCAAGTCAGCCAAACTTGCCACGCCTGCCCTGGGCTAGAACACATCCAGTCTTGACTGGGTCTCAGCCCTACAGGACGTGACAAATTTGGCTCCCAGCAGGTTGTATTGCTTTTTTTGCATTGTTTTCCCCATTGGTGAATTCTCCTGAAATCCAGGGTCATTTCTAACAGTGCTGGGATCAGCGCTGCTTCAGATGACTATGGAAATGTAGGTTTCCCTTCCCCAAGGCTCTTGGTAGGAAAGGAGGCTTCTTTCCTTTTCATCGAGCCCCCCTTCATAGCCTGCAGCGCTGAAATCAGCACTACAGCTGACTCCGTTTTTCGATCCCCAGGGGGGTGATTTTTTTCTCGGCCACGTAAGCCTCAATTGACTTCCCTTTTCAGAGAGGATCGAAGGAGTTTTTTTCCATAGTGGCCACTGTGGGATCGTGGAGGCCACAGATGGCTCCCTTTCCCCGCCAGATCGAGTGGCCGCCATCTTTTCGTGTCGATTTTGAGCTCTTCGCGCCAAATTGCTTAAATTGATGTCCCTCTCACTTTTAACTTCTAAGACAGGATTCGGAAAATTATTTTCATCAGCGGCCGCTGCGGGATCGCGGAAGCCACAGACAGCCCCCTTTCACGCTGGATCGAGCGGCCGCCATCTTTTCTCTCCGCTTTTTAATTTTTGCGGCGATTTGCTCCCGCCGCCATTACTGGCTGCCGGGACGAGTCGCGGCAGCCGAACGCACCCCCAGTGGAGGGCCTTGAGGCTGCCCTCCTCCCCCAGGACTGGAATTCCCTCCAAGGGAGAAGAAGTTTCCGTGTGGCCGGGGAGGTCTTGATTTCAATCCTTTGCCGCTCCCCTGCAGGCCGACTGGGTGGCCTCCATATTGAATTGCGGCCCGCTCTACGGGGGGGGCATTTCGGCCTGATCTTGATTCTATTTCTGTGTTGCCGGTGGCCGGGGGAGGACACCGGTTGCCGCGTGGAGCTGCCTCCCGGAGGAACTGTGCTGGGGGAGAACACCGGTTGCCGGCGCAGAAGGCCAGGGCAAAGACGGAGCAGATAGAGGAAGCGAACTTTGATTTTCCTTTGGGGCCCTCGACTTCTACCCAAGGGGTCTTGTTTCCGGAGTGGAGTCCCACGGCAAACTTTCTCTCTCCTTGGGTGGATCAAGTCCAAACAATCCAACAACCATCATTGGCACCGCAGGCCCCATATTCCATTCCAGAGGCCACCTTCACCCCCACAGTGGCCGGGATGAGAGTGGCTGAGCCCGAGGGCTCTCTGTCTGAGGATTGTCTCCAAGCCCTGATCACCCAGGTGGTTGACCGGGCGCTTGCTGCCAGGCCTTACCACGTGCCCAGACCTGAGTCCGTGTCCTCCAAGCACCCATCCTTCTTCCAGTCGGGTGCACCCGAGTACCAGGGTCCCTCCTCACTGTCCAGGTCTTCCCATAGCAGGGCCTCATCTCCTCCGGAAGATGACCAACCTGACATGTCATGGTGGGAGGAGGAAGACCCTATCCCAGACCCTTCACATTTGGAGGCCTATTCAACCCGGCCCTCTTCTTGCCACTACTCCGCAGGGCCAGCGCAATGGCCAACATAGGTCCGGATCAGATTCCCCAGCCAGACCCACCGCCCAGCTCAGTCTCGAGCCCGGTGTTCTTTGAGCCCGTCGTAACTCAGCACCATGTTCCTTGCCTGGTTCTATTCCAGAACGCGGTCCGGAAACAATGGGTATCACCCAGCACCTCCCCCCCTGGGGGAATGGACAGGAAACTGTTCAGTTCAGCGCCAGACCTGGTGGGGGACCTTGAGGTGCCAACGGTCGATGAACCCTTTGGTCTTCTCTTGTCTTCGTCCACGGTGTCGGGGGATATGGCAAAGGTGCTAAAGGCTGAGGACAGGAGATGGGAACTGATCTTCCTCAGAACTCACCAGGCGGCGGCGTTGGTGGTAAGAGCTGCCACTTGCGCATCCTTCTTTGCCAGGACCTCCTCTGGCTCCGTCAACTACAAGCCAGGCTTCCCCCGGAAGAGGTACATACCCAACAAGACCTGAGCAAGCTCGTCGCTGCATCAGAGTACGTCTCAGATGCGACACTACATGCAGCCAGGTTCTCATCCAGGTTCATAGCATCCAACGTCTCAGCACGAAGGATGCTATGGCTCAAACATTGGCAAGCTGACCCAAAGTCCAAGTGGCGTCTAGCCACAGCTCCTTATCGGGGGTCAGCTGTTTGGAGAGGCCCTGGCCCCTTATTTGACCGAAAATAAGGACAAGCGGAAGGTGTTAACATACCTTAGCAGATGGGCCGACAGACACGCTAACCCGTACGCCCACAGGCAGCCCTTTCGGCCAGGAATGGACTCGGCTTCACCCAGCTTCCCCGCCCATTCACGGCCAGACAGGACCGTCCGCCCGACAGGACCGGCCCCAGACCCAAACAACAATTCCAGAGCAAGCGGCCCTTTCGTGGGGGGGGTCGCCCCTATAGGAGATCCAAGTGACTTTCGAGTTGTCCCTCCCATAGATGGCAGACTCACGCTCTTTGCCCACCAATGGGAAGCCACCACCACATATTCCTGGGTCCGTCAAACCATTCGATACGGCCTGTCCCTGGAATTCGTGACCAGGCCCCCAGGGCGCTACATCCCTTGCCCCCAGTCAAAGAACCCCATCAAAAGCGGTCTCATGCGGGAGGCCATTCGACATCTTTTGGAAATAAGGGCCATAGAACCTGTGCCGGCCGGTCAGCAGGGGCGGGGATTTTATTCCATCCTCTTCATGGTTCCCAAAACCTCGGCGGGATGGAAGGCGATTCTAGACCTCAAAGGTATGCATATTGCATACCAAAAATTCAAGATGCAAACGCTTCAGTCCATCCTAGGCAGCGTAAGGAACGGAGATTTCCTGACGTCCGTAGACTTCACGGAAGTGTATCTCCATATCCCCATCCTTCCCGACCACCGCCAGTTCCTCAGGTTCTGTTACGCGGGCCATCACTACCAATACAGGGCCCTCCCGTTCGGCCTTTCCCTAGCTCCAAGGGTGTTCACCAAGGTCCTGGCGTTGCTGGCTGCATACCTCCGATTGGTACCGTTGCGCGTCTAATGCTATCTGGATGACATTCTCATCCAATCCTCCCTTCAAGCCGCCCGGTCAGACCTGACGCTGTCAATCAAGGTCCTTCAGGAACATGGGTTCTTGGTGAACTTTCAGAAGAGTCAGACGGTCCCAACCACCCGACTCTTACACCTGGGTGCCGTCATAGTCACACTCTGCTGCCAGGTGTATCTGTCACAGGAACGCCGGGATAGCATCAGGACCCTGGTCCTCAGGGTACGCAGGCAACGTATTGCAGGAACGGGCGGAGGTCCTGCTCGTGGCCCCGTATTGGCCACGAAGGCCGTGGTTTGCCGACCTAGTGAATCTTTCCAGTTCTCCCCCATGGAGGATCTCCCCAGATCGCGTGTCTCTCAGTCAAGGAGTTCTACACCACCCAGAACCTCAGTGGCTGCAGTTAGCCGCCTGGCACTTGAACGCCGGATCTTGAGCCAGGAATCATTCTCGACAAGAGTGATCTCCATGATTCAGGCCTCTCGCCGGGCAGCAACCAATCGCATCTATGACTCCATATGGAGGAATTTTTGCAATTGGTACGAGAGGTGACAACTAGATGTTTCGGACATGACAATCCTGAACATCCTGGAATACTTGCTCGAGGGTCTCGATGGGTTTAGCGCCTAACACCATCCGCAGGCGGGTTGCAGCCCTGTCCATCTTACCTGCGCCAATTCGGCTCCCTTGGCCCAGCATCCCAGAGTATGCTCCTTTCTCAAGGGCGCCACCAACAAAAGACCACCCGTGGTACATAGGTATCCATCCTGGGAATTACCACGGGTCCTTCGGGCCCTCACCAAATCGCCGTTTGAGCCTATTAGATCTTGTAACCTGAGGTCCTTGTCCCTCAAGGTCACCTTCCTGGTCGCTATCACGTCAGCCAGGCGCATCTCTGAGCTCGCGGCACTGTCAGTCAGGGAGGACCTCTGCACCTTCCACCAAAACCGGGTGGTCCTCCAACTAGACCCCACCTTCATTCCTAAGGTCAACACCCTTTTTCATAGGGCCCAAGAAATCGTTTTGCCGGATTTTTGCCGTAATCCGTCCCATGCCTTTGAACGGCAGTGGTACACACTGGACGTTCGCAGGGCGTTACGACACTATATCAAGCGAACGGCTCCATTCCCAAGTCTGAAGCCCTCTTGGTTTCCTTTCACCAGGCCTCTAGCGGACAGAGGGTGTCCGCCTCAACCATAGGCAGGTGGAGCAAGGCTTGCATTGCAGAAGCGTACCGGTCACATTCCCTGCCTGTGCCAGGTCATGTCACGGCACATTCTACTCGCAGTGCTGTGACCTCCGCGGCATGGGCTACACAGGCCTCCATCAAGGAGGTCTGCCAGGGCGGCCACATGGTCCTCGCCTTCTCCTTTCATACAGCGTTATAAGATAGACCGATTTGCATCGGCGGACGCATCCTTTGGAAGGAGAGTCCTCCAGCAGGTGGCTTCTGGGGACGTGGCTCTGGCCCCTTCGGTTTCCCTCCCATTGGGACAGTAAGTCTTTGGTATGTCCCATTGGTGGATTCTCCATCTCCTGTGCTGGAGAAGGGGCGTTGTCTTACCTGAACGCCTTTTCTCAGCACGGAGATGGAGAATCCACTCCCACCCTTTGGACCAATTAGGTCATGTTAGGGGTCTGGGAGCCAACACGTCGGACTGTCGTCAGCTGCTTTTGCCTTCGTCAAGACTGGGTGTGTCCTAGCCCAGGGCAGGTGTGGCAAGTTTGGCTGACTTGGTCTAATGGGCAGGAAGACAGAGTTAACCCATTGGTGGATTCTCCATCTCCGTGCTGAGAAAGGCGTTCAGGTAAGACAACGCCTCTTCTCTATTAACTGTTTGTTGCAAGGTTGTTTGCAAAGCATACAAATGGTAATATAGGATGTTGCAATGATTGTAACTGTGGGGATTGGTTGCACAGGTAGCATAGAGTAGGATTTTAGGCTTATGTACAGCTCAAGAGCACTTTATAGCACTTTCTGGGCAGTTATTATTTGTACATTACCCCAACAATCTGGGTCCTCATTTTACTGACCTCGGAAGGATGGAAGGATGAGTCAACCAGGGCCTGTCAGGATTGAACTCCAGGCTATGGGCAGAGTTTGCCTGCAATACTGCATTCTAACCACTGTGCTATCATGGCTAGCATCATCATAACTTCAGACTGTTGCTACATGAGGTAGTCAGTAAGCAAGCACCACCTATATTGATTTCTCCTTTCCTCCCACGAAGTGTCACTTACAGGGATTTTCTCTCTTGGATTCATATGGATCTTTTGCTGCCCCAGAGTTGCTAGCTCACTCAGGTTCTAAGTTATACTTTACTATGAACTACAGTAGATCATTGGGAATGGCGAGTTGTAAATACTTTAAAGTAATGACTGACTTGAATAAGATGTATTGGATAAACTAAAATAATTCTCTGGGAGACAAATTCTGCATCAAGTTCTTGCATATGATTATTTTGTCTACCCATTATATTAAATTATAAACATCATTTTTGTGTTGCAATGTATCATGTTAACTACCCAGAAATAACTGGGATTTAAAAATCAAAGATTTCAATTTCATCTTCATTGGTATTAGAAACATATATACAAAATGTATGTTAAAAATTAGGTATGCAAATATGTTTATTCCCCATTGGCTGGCATTCCTCACTTTTGCATATTTGACTTTGCAGTTGACATAATTTGTAGAACCTGGCTGACCTTCTTGGCATGGAGGCCAGACAAATTTGGATCTGGTTTGTACTTGGATGGGGAAATACTAGGGCTGTAAGTTACACTAGGAAATCAAAATTATCCCAGAAGAAGGCCGTGGCAAATCAATTCCATATTGTTGCCAAAAAAAATCATCAATGTGTCCTTGCAGTTACTGTGAACCTCATTTGAAGGAAGCTTTGCCTTTAATATTTAATAGTATATAACAGGGGTGTCAAACTCAATTTCATTGAGGGCCGTATCAGCATTGTGGTTGCCCTTGGGGGGCGGGGTGGGTGTGGCCAGGGTGGGTGTGGCCTACTGCGTGGGTGTGGATGGAGTGGGTGTGGCCTACTGGGTGGGCATGGCCAACTTTTCATCGTTCGCGTCAAGGGTGCCTGTGGGGGCCTGGGCAGGAGTGGGACAGATCTGAGGGTCTCTGGCAGAAGGGGGTGGGACTGGGGCAAGCGCCAAGGCATGGTGCATTCCTTCATTCCTCACAAAGGGTGACACCTCCCCAGTATGCACCCAGGGGGCAGGGCCGACACGGCAGGGGCTGGTTCCTTGCTGTTTCCAGACGCCCTTGTGGAGCTAAGACTGAATGCATTTCAGCATAGATGGCCACCACAAAATTATACATTGGCTCCCGGCCGGCCTGGGCCAGGGCCAAGGCAGCGGGGGCCGTTCCCTCACTGTTTCCAGGATGGCTTCGTGGGCCACATGAAACCACTTCAAGGGTTGCATCCGGCTCCCGGGCCTTGTGTTTGACATGTCTGGTATATAATATATTAATAAGTAAAATTTATTAAAGGATCCGTGTTGTTCCTGTTAAACTAGAGTTTATTTTAAAATGTTGGTCTTTTAATGTAGCCAGTCAATTAACTGAATGATGTGACAAAACTGTTTGATTGGAAAAGCAATCTGAAGTTAGTTTTTAAAAGGCAGTCCAAAAACTGGTGGAAATAANTGTTTCAAGGTTGGAATAAAATTCATTGTTTTGTCTTTGGGACAAATGTTGGCCATTTTGAATATAGTTTTTAGTATTATAGATATTGCTACTTGGCTTTGGAATTGTGGTTTCTGATAGGATTGCTCCCCCCTCTCAGTTCCCTCTCCCCCTAAAGAGTTTTGATAGGTAGATGGCTTAATGAAGTGATACAACTAAGAATCAAAAGCTCACTACACCAATTAGCTCCTGAATATTCTCCATCAGCTTTGGAGAATTCTCAATTCTCTCTTCCAATTAAATGTATGATTTGGTATTGTTTTCTTTATTTTTGTGGAATGTTAGATTTAGAATGATATGGTTTGATTTGAATATACTGGGAAACATTGTTTCCTTTTTAAATATAGCTAGTTCTTGACATATAACACTAATGGAGCCAGGCCCATTACAGTCATACATTATGACAATCATAATATAGGTTGGTCATGGGACTGACCTGATTTTATAACTGTCTTGCAATTGTTAAGCAAATAACTGCGGTTAAGTGAACACCACAGTCACCATTTGGTCATTTGCCAAAAACAGAAATTAGGCAAAATTAGTATAAAATTTGATCGTGGGATCTGCAAACTACTGTAAATGTGGCCATATTGCTGACTACCCAAAGTTTGGTCATTTGACTGCAGAGAGGGCCTGACCGTTGGATCTTTGAATCCAGATAGTAAGTCCCCTTTTTTGGGGTCACCCATAACTTCAAACAGTTGCTAAGCAACTGGTCATAAATCAAGAACTACCAATACTATTCCTTTGCAGTTTGGTAAAACATGCTGGTTTCTGAATCAGACTGATAGCAAACTAGAAGAAATCTAGAAACCTGTCTTACCATCATCTTGAGCTTGCTTCTTTTTCCTTTGCAGTGTAAAGACTCAGTTTCAATTCTTGAGAAAAATAAAAGTTGATCTGCAATTGTTAAAGAAGGGAACTGTTTTCTTAGGAATCAAGAACATCAAGCATAATAAAAAGTCTATTTAAACCAGAAGTACCCCAAAATATGTCCTGGATGCTCTTACCAAAAAGTTGCTTTGGGGTATATGGTGTCATAAAATATTAATTTCCTGAACACAAAGACAGAAATAGAAACGACTTCAAAACATAAAACTTTCATTATGTATCCACAGTCTTTTGTCCAAGTAGATGTTTTACAACAGATAAACTGATAATTATCAGATATGTGTAATTTATCCAACTGACTGACTCCATGGATAGTTAGGAATGATCAATGATCCCTAAATGCTAAATTGGATATTTCTTACACAAAACAAAATTAAAACTAGGATATTTACATCTCCATTGTCTTGCCTCTTAAGTGTGCTTCTATTATTTTGTGGAACTGCCCTCATGTCAAAGAAGTGCTTCTTTGCAGTCCCCCCATTATTATTTATAATATCTGTGCATGTAGATGGAAATCAAGATGGTGCTGGAGATCAGCATTTTATTCTATAGCATTCCAGCTTTCTAGTTAATTTTAAAAAAATTAAGAATAAAGAAAAAAGTAGTTAAATATTTTTGGGTTTATATTAAGAAACAGATTTAAATTCTCATTTGACATGAAATTTCCTTTTGAGTAATACTGATGGGTGATGCTGTTGGTGCTTTTGTATGCAACATAAACTTAGTCTAATGTATCCAAATTGATCTATAGTTTTAATTTCTAAATATAACTCTTATATTTATGCTAGTCCTGTCTGTGTATTGGGAACAAAATGATTTCAGTGTAAATTTATCCCTTTTTCTTTCATGGCTATCTGTGGTCCTACTTCCTTGCTTAGTCTTCAGCCCAGCAGGACACGATTGTGCTTGTCTCCCTTATCAGACTCCTGGACAGGTTGTAATTTTCCTTTTTTCCCCCCTTCGCGGATTCTCTTCCTCAATTCTAGCACTGGGATCAATGCTGCCCCAAGCCCAGGGTCTCCGATTTCAACAGATCAGGACTAAATTTAATCGAATTTTAATTTACTTAATTCAATTCGAAATTCTATAAAATTTAAAGCCATGGGCTCAGCGTTCCCGACAGGGAATGGAGGTCCTCACCAAGCCAGCTGAGGGCCGGACAGCTGAGATTTGAACAGCTGAGTGGCGGTCCCATTTGGCATGCTGATCGCAGCCGCCATCTATTTAAACAGCGCGGTTTGCCCCCTCTTATCTAGACGCCCGCAGGGGACCAGGAGAGGCAGGGTGATACATCTGGGTCAGAGGAGTCTCGTCAATAAAGCCTCGGACCCAAGGACCCTCTTGTGCTCCGTTTTTGATGCACAGCCGCCATTTTGGACCACGCGGCCGGCAAAATCTTGCCGTTTGAAACTTGCCGCTTCAGCTGAAGGCCAGCTGATTGGCAGAATCAGCAGCAGGCTAGGATTCAGACCAGAGGAAACTCGACCGCTGAGCCTCGGCCCCAAGTACTCCTCTGTGCATCTGCCTTGAGCTCGTGGTCGCCATCTTGGACCACGCGGCCAGCACAGCTTTGTTCTTTTAAATTTGCCGCTTCAGCTGGAGACCAGCTGATCGGCTAGAATCAGCAATAGAGACACTAGCCTTCGGTCCAGAACAGAGGATCTGCTCCAAGCTGGCCTGATCTTCACCTAGCCAGGCCAGTATTACTAGTTGATTTCATGATAGCAGTATTCCAATATCTTAGAGGCTGCCACAAAGAAGAGGGAGTGAGGCTATTCTCCAAAGCGCCTGAAGGCAGGACAAGAAGCAACGGGTGGAAACTAACCAAAGAGAGAAGCAACCTAGAACTAAGGAGAAACTTCCTGACAGTTAGAACAATTAACCAGTGGAACAACCTGCCTCCAGAACCGGTAAATGCACCAACACTGGAAGTTTTTAAGAAGAAACTGGAAAGCCATTTTGTCCGAAATGGTATAGGGTTTCCTGCCTGAGCAGGAGGTTGGACTAGATGACCTCTGAGGTCCCTTCCAACTTTATCATTATTATTATTATTAATTATTATTATTATTATTATTATTATTATTATTATTATTATTATTATTATTATTATTATTTAATTAATTAAATTATCATCATTAATTATTGATCAAGTTGTTGGTTAAATTAATTAAAATAGATTAATATTAATTAAATCAGTATTATTAAATTACTAAATTATTATTAAATTAATTTAAATCAGTAGTATTAAATTACCACAACTAATCCTCACAACATCAAAGGAAGGCAGGCATTTATCAAAGCTGATCTGCTGCCACTAACATGGACGTGTGTGCTGGCGCTCGCCAAATTGTGGTTTTGGCCGCCCCGTCCGCCTGACCACTGCGCTATCAGTGCGCTCTCAGGCATTGATAAATGCTCTCAGGAGCATTTTGGTGTGAGAGAGGCCTACTGGTCCAGCGTCCACCATAGTCTAGAGAAATTACTGGCTCTGCCAGTATCTGGGATCACAACCATACACAGTGCTCTGCTCCCATATCTCAGTGGTGATGGCAGACAATGCGGTACCTCAGACCGCACAGGGTGCGCCTGGCACTCCTGTGCCAGGGAATCCCAAGTCCTCCAAGTTGAAGGCTGCAGGAAAGCTTAAGGCCAAGGCCAAGGCTGTTCCTGGCAAGAAGCCCTCCAAGGCAGCAGAGAAGGAGGCCAGCAGGAGGCACCTAGCTCAGCATTTAGCTCAGCAACTAAATACCAGTGAGACGGTCCAGACTCCCCAGGTCGCACATGATGGTTCACTGTTTAACCCGTAGCTGGCCCCATCCGGCTCCCTAGCTCAACGGGCCCCCTGTTGGTGAGGCCAGACAGGGAGAAGACCCACTTCTCAATCAGGGAACAAGCCCCCAATGGGTGGCTCCTTCACCCAGGTCCCAATTGGCACCAGAGGCCACATTCACACCCACAGCGGCCGGCCTCAGCCCTGCTGAGCCTCGGGATGCGGCCAGAGCAATTGCAGGCGTTAACTGGCTCAAGCATTTGCCCAGGGAATGGCATCTTTGTTCAACCAGGGGCCCAGGTCAGAATTTGTGACTCCCACGACTCCTCAGCACTACCAGGCGGAAAACCCGGGGTATCCTGAATCTGTCTCGTCCGACCATTCGTCTCAGGACAGAGACTCAAGCCCAGAGGAATACGGGTCAATGGACATCCAATTATCTGAGGATGAGGAGTCTGCTCCGGACCCCTCTCCCTTCGTTGGCCTATTTGACCCGGGCCTGTTTAAGTCACTCCTACTGAAGGCAACTACCTCGGCCAACATTTCCCTGACCAGGAACCCCAACCAGTTCCCGCCACCAGCCAGGACTCAAAGCCCATCTTCTCCAAGCCCACGATTACGGAAAGGCATATCCCTTGTCTCCCCTTTTTTCTGAATACCATTCAAAAGCAATGGGGGACCCCTGGCACCCTCCCATCATTGCGGGGGATGGACAGAAAGTTGTTCAATGTCACCCCGGCCTTGTCAGCTCTTGGAGGTTCTGACCGTTGATGATTCACTAACACCAATATTTTCTTCTTCCACGGTGTCAGGAGACATGGCTGAGGCCTTAAAAGCAGAGGACAGAAAATCTGAGTTTTCCTTACGTAGGTCTCACCAAGCATGGTCGATGTAGGCATCCACCTCCATTATATGGCTCCGAGAGCTCCAACCCATGATCCCCCAGACCAGGTTCGTGCTCATCAGAATCTGGGTAAGTTAGTGGCCACCTTTTTTTTTCTTCAATATAAAATTTTATTATTTTTTCATCATAAAAAAAAAATCACAAATGCTACACAGTGCTATATAGAAAACCCCCCCACCCCCCCGGACTTCCCAAACCTAATCCCAGGATAATATTCAAATATAAGTAAACAAATATTAGTATCTCTAACCCCACAAAGTATATTATTCTACATGAGTAGGTAAAATATATAAAAGAAAAGAAATTTTTTTTAAAAAACCTAAATTATATTCCACCACTCTATGCTTCTTTTGAATATAAACAATCCATCTTCTCCATATTAATAAAAATTGTTCATTTGAGTAATTCTTCAAATAAGCCGAAATCTTTGCCATCTCAGCAAGGTACGAAACTTTCAATCTCCAGTCTTCCATTGTAGGTAAAATTTTACTCTTCCAGTTTTGAGCTATCAG
>NW_015386553.1:16584-17806 GCF_001527695.2 Protobothrops mucrosquamatus
AAATTTGGAGCTTTAAGTCCTCCACGTTCTCTAATGTCTTGGATAATCTTAAATCTAACTCTGGCTTTCTTGCCTTCCCAAATAAAGCGATTCAGATCTCTTTGCCATTCTTTCAAGTTAAGTTCATTTTTTAGAATAGGTATCATCTGAAATAGAAAAAGAAACTTAGGTAAAATGTTCATTTTAATGGCCGCAATACAACCCAGAAATGAAAACTGTAGTTTTTTCCATATTAATAAATCCTTTTGTACTAGTTTCCACAATCTTTCGTAGTTATTCTGATACAATTTCATGTTAGAGGATGACAAGAAAATTCCCAGATATTTGACTTTATTAACCACTTCGAATCCTGATATTTGCGTAAGTTGATCTTTGTCTTTGGCCATCATATTCTTTGCAAGAATTTTAGTCTTGTTAACATTGATTCTAAATCCAGCCACTTTACCATATTGATACAATTCTTGCAACAAAGATTCCAGTGACTCTATTGGTTGAGACAATGTAAAAACTAAGTCATCCGCAAAAGCTTTAAGTTTATATTCTTTAGTAGAGATCTTTAAACCTTTAATCATTGAAGATTCTCTAATTCTGGACAACAAAATTTACAAAGACAATACAAATAATAAAGGAGAAAGTGGACAACCTTGTCTAGTACCTTTTTGTATATCTATAAGTTCTGTCAGGTCTCCATTAATAATTATTTGAGCACACTGTTTTTGGTAAATCGCCTTTATAGCTGTCTTAAATTGATCTCCAAAGTTCATATAATCCAACATTTTATTTAAAAACTGCCATTCCAGTTTATCGAAGGCCTTCTCCGCATCAAGAAAGATAAAAGCCGATGGTATTTGATTATTCTTATCCAAATATTCCAGTAGATTTACAATTTGTCTGATATTATTTTTCATGTATCTCCCAGATATAAAACCAGTTTGGTCATCATGTACATAGTGTTGCAGTATCTGCATCAATCTATTAGCCAAAACCTTTGCAAAAATTTTATAATCCACATTCAACAAAGAGATAGGTCTATAATCTTTAAGTTCCAGAATTTCCTTATCATCCTTCGGTATCAAAGATATAAAAGCTCTTGTCCAAGACTGTGGTATTTGTTCTCCCAACATAATTCTATTAAATAATGTTTTTAAGGGTTGTAACATTACAGCTGACAATGATTTGTAATAAATTGCTGTCAAACCATCTGTGCCAGGGGCTTTACCAG
>NW_015386553.1:18634-34545 GCF_001527695.2 Protobothrops mucrosquamatus
ATAGGTCTATAATCTTTAAGTTCCAGAATTTCCTTATCATCCTTCGGTATCAAAGATATAAAAGCTCTTGTCCAAGACTGTGGTATTTGTTCTCCCAACATAATTCTATTAAATAATGTTTTTAAGGGTTGTAACATTACAGCTGACAATGATTTGTAATAAATTGCTGTCAAACCATCTGTGCCAGGGGCTTTACCAGCTTTCAATTGTTTAATTGCATTTAGAATTTCATCTGTAGTAATCTCTTCATTCATAAATTTCTGTTGATCCAATGTAAGTTTATATATAGATGAAGATTGTAAATATTTATCAATATTTTCACTTTTTATAGTCTCTGAGGAATATAAATGCGAGTAAAATTCAGTGAATGTCTTTTTGATCAGTTCTTGTTGATAAATCTCACGATCCTTGACCAAGATTTTAGATGTAAGTCTAGCCTTTTGTCTCTTACGTAATTGGTAGGCCAACCATCTCCCAGGTTTATTTGCATTAGCAAATGTGTTATGTTTAATGTACTTCAAGTTGGTGGCCACCTGATCCGCAAGTAACAAGTTAAATTGGTCTTTAAGCATTTTAATAGAAGCTTTTAAGTTAGTATCTGTTGGTCGTTGCAGTAATAATTTTTCTTTAATCCCAATTTCTTTTTCCAAATTTAATCTGATCTGTATTTGTTTACGTTTATGCGCATTATTCATAGCAATTAATATACCCCTCAGATAGGCTTTACTAGCGTCCCAGACAATATTTATAGGAGTTTCTCTATTCAGGTTAAATTGAAAAAACTCTTCCATACGTTCCTTCAAAGCTTTAACCTTATCCTCATAATTAAACAAATTTTCATTTATTCTCCAAGATTTCCTTTTTCTTTGTTGGCCAATCTCCATCCACACCATACTATGATCAGTCAAAGTTCTGGGAAAAAATTTTGTTTTGTTACAATCAGTGAGCAAGTCAGTCGATGTCAAAACAAAGTCAATACTTGAAAAAGACTCATGTCTGTGAGAGAAAAAGGTAAAATCACGTTCGTTCATATGTTGTGATCTCCAAACATCCACCAACTCCAAGTCTTCCGTCATTGCAAAAAAGGACTTGGGGAGCCTGGAAAGGGTCACATCCTTGGAAGTTGTTTTTTTATCTTTTAACGTATCAAGTACCCCATTCCAGTCCCTCATAACAATCAAAGAATTATAATCCATAGCCACAATTTTCTGATGTAATTGTCTATAGAATTGTTTTTGAGATGAGAGTTGATTAGGGGCATAAACCCCTACTATTAAACACTTTCTTCCATTTAGATTTATTTCCACAAATAAAAATCTTCCTTCTTTATCAACTTCTTTTAAAGTAGGTGAAAGGTGTCTTTTAACATATATTGCAACCCCAGCTCTTTTTTTTAAGGCAGATGCAACAAACAAATCTCCAAGCTTGGAGTTCAATAATAATTTTTGATCTTTAGCCACAATATGAGTCTCTTGTAAACATGTAATGTCATTATTGAAGTGTCTTAAATAATGAAAAATCTTGCGTCTTTTATGGGGAACATTAAGTCCTCCCACATTCCAAGATGTAAGTTTAAACATTAGCAGATTTCAATCCAATGACTATACTTGATGCATAAGACTTGACAAAAACCTTAGGTCGAGCGCCACCTACTGGCTCAGAAATAGCAGGTGATGAACAGTCAGCTGTAGGACTATCAGCTGTAGGGCGGGCTGTCAACTGTCTTTCCTTCTCCTTACGTCGATGGGCTGCGCGCGTCACTCTTTGTTCTTTTCCATCAGCTTTTAAACTCCCTTCTATATCCTTAACACCAGAAGCAGGAGGGAAATCGACACTCAATTGCTCAGCTGCGTCAATCCTTTGAAGTGTGGGTGGGCATTCTGCTTGCAAAACCGACGCCATGAAATCATTAACTTTCTTGATCGAATTAAGTCTGTAGCGTTTACCAGCCACGGTTACAATTATGCCCACCGGTATGTCCCATCTGAAAATTATTTGTCTATTCTTAAGCTCCTGTGTCAGAAAAGCGTAGTCTCGGCGCGCTCTGAGTATTTTCGCTGGAATTTCTTTTAAAAGAATAATGTCTTGATTTAAAATTTTAAATCTTTGTTGGTAAAAAAGCTGCATTATTTCATTTCGTCTCGATTTTCTTGTAAAATAGACCACCACGTCTCTTGGCAAATTTTTTTGACGAGCAATCTACGAGTTCACCCTAAAGACACGCTCTATTTCCAAGTAAATTTCCTGTCCACAAGCCAAAGCATCCATAAGTGCGTCTGAAATTACTTGTCTTAAGTTCTCCTTTGGATCCTCAGCCAACCCCCGAATCCGAATTGCAAACTCCATATCACGAAATTGAGCAATCAACACATCAGCCTTAACATTTTCCAGACTCTCCTCTACAAGTTCAAGTCTATGATCACTTGCTTCTGCTCTCTGTTCATTCTCCTCAACCCTTTCTGCCACCGTATCCACATATTCAGCCAGACCTTGAAAAGCAGTTGTCACGTTCATGCAAAAGCCCTCATGTTTCTGCGATAAATCTTGTTGTTGCTGTATTACTTCATCGAATCTATTTTGCATTTTAACATCCATTTCTTGAAACATCTCAGTCATTTGCTTAATAGTTACAGACATCAAATCCTGCAGCTCCCTACCAGAGGGCGGTGGAGGTGAGGAAGATGGCGGGGTTGGCGGGTGAGAGATTTTAGAAGTTGGTTGGGGTGGCTGGGACATCGGGGATGTAGTTGATTTTAAAGTTGAGGGCACGGTTTTTCTCGAAGCCATATTAGCAATAAATTTCCAGTTGTGAAAGAGTGTTTTAAAGAGTTCAGCCAAAACAGATAATAAGCATGTTACGAATAACAAAAGTTCCAAACCGGAAATCACTTTCACTTCTTGCTGAAAAGTATCAGTCCATCGCCATTTTAAATTCACTTTCACTCAATCCACCTCAAGTATAGGGAAGAACTTATTAGCCAAGTTAGAGCAAAGTCCAAGATAAAAAGCAAACTTCCAGGGTCGGTTCGTCTGCTTACAAAAAAACTCACAGTTCAATTTAAGTTGCAGCAGTGACGGCGGCTTCTAGCTTCGCCAAAGCGAAGGCGTCCTGGATCGCGAAGTAAGCCTCGGGGCTCCGGAGGAATTCTAACCTACATCGTCCACACGGGACGACTCAGGAACTCAACTCCTACCCCGGGCAGCTCACCTATCCCCTTATGCCCAGGGGAAGGGTATCAAGCCATTTGACAGCTGATGCTGGCTGTCAAAACGGCTTTTACGCTGAAACAGGCGGGAGCAGCAAACAGCTGCGTCCGACGAAGTCGCCTGCCACCGGAAGTCCTCAGTGGCCACCTTTGAATACATGGCGGATGCATCACTACACGTCGCCAGATTTTCATCCCGAGCCATAGCCGCTAATGTCACAGCCCGCAGGCTCCTATTATTATTATTATTATTATTCCAATTTGTATCCCGCCCTTCTCCCGAAGGACTCAGGGCGGCTCACAACATTATTAAAAACACAGAGAGACCCACACACCCCACCGAATAAAACCAAATTAAAACCAAAATTTTAGTGTTGCGATAATTAAAATTTCTAAAAACCCAATTTAAAAATCCTCCCTAGGCCAGGCCCGCTTGTTGGAAAAGCCATGTCTTGAGGGCGCGGCGGAAAGTAAGGAGATCCGGAATAATCCGAATCTCGGGGGGTAGTTCGTTCCAGAGGGTGGGGGCACCCACAGAGAAGGCCCTCCCCCTGGGGGTCGCCAGCCGACATTGCTTGGCCGACGGCACCCTGAGGAGACCCACTCTGTGGGAGCGTACCGGTCTGTGGGAGGGAATCTGTGGCAGAAGGCGGTCTCGGAGGTAGCCAGGTCCAATGCCATGAAGCGCTTTAAAGGTGGTAACTAACACCTTAAAGCGCACCCGGAAGGCCACTGGCAACCAGTGCAGCTCGCGCAGCAGCGGTGTTACATGGGAGTGACGAGTCCCTCCCAACACCGCCCGTGCGGCCGCATTCTGGACCAGTTGAAGCCTCCGGGTGCTCCGCAAAGGGAGCCCCATATAGAGGGCATTACAGTAGTCCAGGCGGGAGGTGACGAGGGCATGAGTGACTGTGCGCAGAGCGTCCCGGTCCAGAAAAGGCCGCAACTGGTGGATCAGGCGAACCTGATAAAACGCCCCCCTGGTCACGGCCGACAAATGGTCATCCAGTGCCAGCCGCGAATCCAGGAGGACTCCCAAGTTGNGAGGGGGCCAAAGTTTCGCCCCCTATAGTCAGCGATGGTGTCAGCTGACTATGCCGAGGCGCTGGCAACCACAGCCACTCGGTCTTGGAAGGGTTGAGCCTGAGTCTGTTCCTCCCCATCCAGACCCGTACGGCCTCCAGGCAACGGGCCATCACGTCAAGGGCAACGTTGGGGTGGTCTGGGGTGGAAATGTACAGCTATGGCTCAAGCAGTGGCGAGCGGACTTAAAATCAAAGTGGCGCCTGGCAACCGCCCCCTATTGTGGCGGGCAACTATTTGGAGAGGCGCTCAACCCTTACCTGGTGGAAAACAGGGACAAGCGTAAGGTGTTGGCCCACCTTAACAGAAGGGCGGACAGACGGCCCAACCTGCCGTTTCGCTCAGGTTCAGTATCAGAGTGGGCTCAGCCTCCCCGCCCCTTTCTCCCCAGACCTGACCGCCAATCGGAACGCCCCGCTCCAAAGCCACGACAGTAATTCCAGGCCATGCGGCCTTTCGAGGCACGGGAGGCCGCCCCTTCAGAAGAAACAAGTGACTCCAGGATGGCCTTCCCCATAGGCGACAAACTCACCTTCATTTGTGAGTGGGAAGCCACCACCACAGACACCTGGGTGCTCAACACAATCAAATAGGGCCTTCCCCTCGAGTTTGCATCCCATCCCCCAGAACGATTCATTTCTTGCCCAGCTCCCAGCAATCCGGGCAAGATACAACTCATGAGCGAAGCCATTCATCACCTTCTGGAAATCAGAGCCATAGAATCAGTGCCGGCTGGCCAACTGGGTGGGGGCTTCTATTCCATTCTATTTGTTGTGCCAAAGGCCTCAGGGGGATGGAGAGCAATACTAGACCTGAAGGGATTAAATTCTCATCTTGTGTACAAAAGGTTCAAGATGCAGACACTTCAGTCCATTCTGGCCAGCATCAGACGGCGCGATCTCCTAACATTTATCGACCTCACAGAAGCGTACCTTCACATCCCCATCCTCCCCGACCACTGAAGTTTCCTCAGATTCTGTTACGCGAACCATCATTACCAGTACAAGGCTCTACCATTCAGCCTCTCGACCGCTCCAAGAGTATTTACCAAGATCTTGGCAGCCCTGGCCGCTCACCTAAGACTGGTCCCAGTATGGCTCATCCAATCCACCTCCTTGCAGAGGGCCCGGTCGGACCTCACCTTGTCCATCAGGACCCTTCAAGACCACGGTTTCTCTGTGAATTTCCAAAAGAGCCAGACAGTGCCTTCAACCCGCCTCCTTCACCTAGGCGCTATCATAGACACCAGTCTCTACAAGGTCTATCTCTTGCCGGAATGTCAGGACAGCATTCGGGTCCTGATCAGGCAGGTACGAAGGGAGCGTGTGGTCACACTGGCCATACTTTCCCAACTCTTAGGAAAGATGGTTTCTTGCATGGGGATAGTGCCATGGGCCAGGCTACACCCCAGAACCCTGCAATGGTTTTTGCTCCCATTTCAGAGGCAGGGCACCAGCTCCTCCAACCAGAAGGTAAAGGTTCCGTCTCAAACCCTAGAGTCCCTTCAGTGGTGGATCTCCCCAGCGGTAGCCAGAGGCTCTTTATTCAAGGAATCAGCCAGGCTTACCCTAACGATGGATGCCAGTCTGTTTGGCTGGGGGGCACACCTACACTCACAGTTAGCTCAGGGCCAATGGTCACAGTCGGACCTCAAACACAACATAAACTAGCTAGAGCTCAGAGCCATACATCTGGCACTGTGCCACTTCAGAGACAGTGTGGAGGGACAACATGTCCTAGTGCTCATGGACAATGTGGCAGCAAAAGCCCTTGTGAACTGGCAGGGGGTACTCGGTCCAGGTCCCTTATGACCGAGGCCCAGTCGTTGAATACTTGGGCAGAGACCAACCTTTCCTCTCTCAAAGCAGAGCACATCTCGGGAGAGGCAAACCAGCAGGCGAACTCCTTGAGCAGGTCGACAGTGGATTACTCCGAGTGGCGCCTGCATCCTGATCTATTCAGAGAGATCTCAGAGAGGTTCGGACTTCCGATGTTGGACCTGTTCGCCTCCCCGGCGAATTCCCAGCTCCCGAGGTTTTTCCCCCGGTTCCCATCTCCAGGAGCGGAGCAGGCGGACGCCCTCCCCAGTCCATGGCCCAAGGGCCTTCTCTATGCCTTTCCCCCTCTCCCCTTGCTCCCGGCTGTTATCCAGAAGATACTGCAGGAACGGGCAGAGGTGATATTGGTTGCTCCACACTGGCCGAGACGTCCGTGGTTTGCCGACCTCGTGAGCCTTTCCATCTCTCCGCAGTGGAGGATTCCTCCAGATCGTGTTGCACTCAGCCAGGGAGCTCTGCAGCACCCGGACCCTCAGTGGCTCCAGTTAGCCACCTGACACTTGAACGGCGACTCCTGACCCGAGAGTCCTATTCAACGGGCGTAATCTCCATGATTCAGGCCTCCAGACGCCCCTCAACTAACAGGATCTACGACTCCTCGTGGAAGAACTTTTGTCACTGGTGCAATAAGAACCACCTTGATCTCTTGTCCATCACCATTCCGAGAATCCTTGAGTATTTATTGGAGGGGCTCAACAAGGGCTTGGCACCCAATACCTTCCGCAGGCAGGTGACGGCTCTATCCACGATGTTTACATGTGACAGTTCAACGCCATTGGCTCAGCACCCCATGGTGCATTCCTTTATCAAGGGCACAAATAACACCAAGCTACCCGTGGTTCATTGTTATCCCTCTTGGGAACTCCCGCGGGTCTTGCAGGCCCTGACCTCACCACTGTTTGAGCCCTTCAAGACCTGTGCACTGCAGTTCTTAACCATGAAGATAGCCTTCCTCATAGCCATCACGTCGGCTAGACGCATCTCGGAACTAGCCGTTCTCTCTGTCAGAAAGGACCTATGCTTCTTTCACAATGACATTGTGGTCCTTCGACTGGATCCGTCCTTTATACCTAAAGTAAATTCTTTGTTCCACAGGTCACAGGAGGTGATTCTTCCAAATTTTTGTCCTTGACCATCTCATGTGTTAGAACGCCAATGGCACACTTTGAACGTGCGAAGGGCGTTGCGCCATTATCTCAAGCGGACTTCAGCCTTTCGCAAGTCGGAAGCACTCTTTATCTCCTTTCAACCTTCTTCCATGGGGCAGAAGGTCTCGTCTTCAACTATAGGCACGCGGATCAAGGCCTGCATTGCAGGAGTGTTCCAGTCGCATTCCCTGTCAGTTCCAAGACATATCACCGCTCACTCCACACGCAGCGCTGCAACATCAGCAGCATGGGCAACACAGGAATCCATTGGGGATATTTGTAGGGTGGTGACCTGGTCCTCGCCTTCCCTGTTTTTGAGGTATTACAGGCTGGATAGATTTGCCTCCGCAGAAGCTTCATTCGGCCGGAGAGTGCTCCAGCTCGCCTTCCCTGTTTTTGAGGTATTACAGGCTGGATAGATTTGCCTCCGCAGAAGCTTCATTCGGCCGGAGATTGCTCCAGCAAGTAGTGTCATCAAGTGGGACACAGGCCCAGACTGATTCCCTCCCATAGAGACAGGGCAGCTTTGGTATGTCCCATTTGTGGATTCTCCATCCTCATGCTGGAGAAGGGGCGTTGTCTTACCTGAACGCCTTTTCTCAGCATGATGATGGAGAATCCACACCCACCCCTTTAGGTCCGTCAGGTCCTGTGTTAGGGGTAGGGGAGCCAACACATCGGACTATTGTCAATAGCTTCACCTTCGTCGTGTCTGGGAGGTACTAAAGCCCAGCAGGAGGCGTGGCAACTTTGTCAGACTTAGTCTAATTGGGCAGGAAGACAGTCTAAACCCATTTGTGGATTCTCCATCATCATGCTGAGAAAAGGCGTTCAGGTAAGACAGCGCCCCTTCTTCTCCCACTGCCACTTACAGCCCAAGAACTTAGGGAGGATCCTTTCTGAGCCTCTTGTTCTGTCCACTATGCAGCTACAGGCTATGATGTCTCTTGGCCATTCTTCGGCAGCACCTCTTTGCCTAGTCTCCCAGGTCTTTCCTACATACTATTACAGATTTTCAAATGTATTTTCAGATTTTGTTGCAGCTTTCCTGAACCTGGCATATTCCTGAAGTACTGGAACTGCAAGTTTCAGAATTCTAAGACAACATGACTGATATCTTGTATATGAAAATTGCTGATCCTTATTCTGTAAGCCTGCTAAATTATAGTTCAGAATTATGCAGGTGAGCCTTAGGCTTATGTTCTCCATCTTCTTTCCTCTGATGTGACTACAAGGAGAACATTGGAAGTTTAAGTATAGTGTAGCATGCTGTCTCAGTCTTAACTGTGATTAATTTTCATTAAGTCACTTTCAAACCAAAGGTTTATTTGCCACTCTGTAAAATATCATCCATAAACAGAATGCTAGTAGAGCATTCTGCGCCTTGGAGCGGTTTCAGCTTTGGGGGCCAAAGGAGGCGCTAGAGCTCCAGGAAAAGAAACCGGCGAGGCGCAAGCTGAAAGAAGAGCGGGAGAAGAACAGAAGGACCCCTCTCGCCGCCTTCCCTCCACTTCTTCCCCACCTGTAAGTGGAGGAGGGGATGCTTAGGATCCTTCGGGAGGGGAGGGGGTGTTTCAGTTTCGGCCCTGCTTTGGATGCTCTCGCCGGGCATCCTTACCCCCAAACCCTCGAGGCACCCTGGAAGATGGCATCAGCAGCATTGGCTTTCCTTTTGCGCTCTAGACGCCTTGGGGGGGCTCTCCCATCACAAGCCTTCCAGAATAGCCCGCTGGCTGAGGACCGAGCACAGTGGGGGGAGCTCTCCCTGTCCAGCTCTTGCACCCGCCACGCCCGCCCAGGGTGCGCGCCAGGGTGCCGAATTCAAGCCCCCCCGAAGCTGGGGGAAGGTGAACCAGGGCACCAGGCACGTGGTTGGTGCTGCTGCCCAGGGCCGGCCGCCTGCTCCATCACCGCAGGGGGATCTGGAGCTTCAACTCCCCCTTCTTTCTGGGCTCCCACTGCCCTCGGCTCTTGGCGCCCCCTTTCCCTTCCTGCGGCTTCAGCACAGCCATGGCTATTGCTTCCATCTGTTTCTGCAGGAGGCCGTGCTGAGGAACAGCAAAGCTGGAAGGATTTACCAGAGTGACTTGCTACCTTCCCTACCAGCTTCCCCATTGATTTTGCTTATGGGAAGCCATAGGGAGATCTCAAATGACAATCATGTGATTGTGGGTTGCTTCAACTGTCATGTGAGCTGGTTGCCAAGTAGCCAAATTGCAAGTTCTGGTGCTACCACAGCCAGAAAAAATTGTGGACTGATTGTTAGTAATATTAAATTCCAATTTCAATTGATTGCTGAACAGGTAGTTGGTAAGTAAGAACTACAGTACCCTAAACTATCTGAAGAAGAAACAGTGTTGATGTTAAGTGGTAGATAAAAATTTTCTTTAAATGGCATTTTTTAAGATTTTAGAACAATGGTGGGGATTTTCTTTAGATTTTAGAACAATGGTGGGGAATGGTTGTCCATTAAAACTTAATGTTAAAATGGTAAAGTACATAAATTCTGCATGATGTACATAAAATTTATATAATGCTATGCAGTTTATGTAAAATGTATGAATATTGTCTTTATTTATTTGCCAAACAATAGACTGACTCTTATTTCAGAATTCAGACTGTCCATTGCATGCAGAATCTGCTCAGTAGGGAATGAGGTTTTACTGTGCTGCTAAAGAAGTAAAGAGTTTAATTTTTTAGCATTGTACACATCACTCATAAAATTAAATCTTCTGAAAAGTCCTTGAATATAGAAAATAAGGACATTCTGTTTTGTAAAAAGATCTGATTGTTCATATACTCAAATTCACTAATGTATCCTCTGGTTTATATGATTACTAAGAATAGGTTGTAATGGTAGTGCAAAATTTGATATAAATAAAATTGGGATCTAATTTCACTAGTTTCTTTTTACTTTATCAATGTAAAGTAGTTAGATGGTTCTTTTAAAAAAGAACAAAAATATTTCACAATCCCTTTAGTATGTCTCCTACCTATGTTATTTGTATGATAAAGATTAGTTTGAAAGATAATATCCAAGCAAGGTTTTAGTCTAAAGGAATATATTTCCATAAAAAATTTCAGAGTCAGACTATGGCATGCAAACATGCATAATAGCCATTAAAACTGAATGGAATAATAATACATTAGAAGAAGGAAACTTTATATAGGGAGGTCTATTTATGGCAGTAATTTCACACAAGAATTCCATTGCTTAAAAGTAAAGCATGAATATAAATTTAAATTATTTAAGTTAGCTAAAGGGTTTATTAAATTTGAATGTGATTTTTGAAGATTTTTAATAAACATTTTAATTTAAAAGTATTTTCAAATTAAAAATATTTACTTTTTAAATATTATTGAATGTCACCTAATGTCACTGGATTTTATTGTACCTATAAGTAATGCTTTGTCAAACTTTCTCTCCCTGATCTAGGATGTTTTAATAACTTGGAGGCATAGCTTGTATTTTCCCAAATGGAAGCCATGAAATTTCAAATTAATAATATAGAGAAGAATATTTTCTTAATTCAGTGTGATACATAGATGTGTGTGAAAGTTTTCTTCCTAAGACCATGGACAGCTGCTTTAATTCAGAGTAGATAGTACTGGTTTGACTTGTTAAAGGCAGGTTTGTGGCTTTTTAAAGGATTCTCCTGATATTGTCTAACTAATTATTTTTTATGTTAAAGGTTTTACTGCTGGCTCTTCCCCCCACCCTACAGGATGGTATGAGATTTGAAAGGAGACGATGCATACAGGTAACTTATTAAATTTCAAAAATCTGTAAAAATGTTTTAGGATTATTTACAATATATTTTATTTTTATTGAGTTTTAGCTCAGAAATAGCTATTTTTCTATGATAATGGTTATCCTTTGGATATTTATGTACTTATGGAATCAGTTGGAAGCAGACATTGAATTCAGTATATTGCTCAGTACAGAAAAGTTAAAGCATTTTTATCAATGTTTGGGCAGATATCCAGCAGAGGGGAATTCACTACCTCTCTTGATAATTTAGTTTTGTTGTCAAATTGTTATTACTATGAGCATTTTAAAAAAATCATCTCCAATCTGGGTACCTGTAACTTAAAACCATTATTCTGTGTCATACCTTCTGGGAGGTAAAAACAAGTTTTGATCTTTTCCTGTGTGAAGTCAAAAGCATCTCTAATTTCTTCAGTCTTAAGATTTAAATTTCAGTTCCTTGATCATAGTTGTTGCCATACTTTAAAATTTGTCTAGTTTGTTTGAATCTTTTTTTAAAAATATAATGATCAGAATATACCATAAGTGGTAGAACCTGTTGTTTTAAACATGATGTTGATGTGTGCCACATATTAGTTATCATGGAACACAGCAATGTCACACTGATGACACATTCAAATGGTATCTGGTTCTGTGAGACTCCAAAATTAAATAGAACATAATTATTTAAAAAATAGTGATTGAAATCATACAAGAAGATTTCATGAAAGTTTTTTGAAATATGAGCCATTTAAAAAATAATGGTCTATGAATTTATTCATGTACCAGATCAAAGGTATAAAGATAACTATTCCATTCTGGACTATAAGCATAATATACCAGTTCTAAAAGCCCTTCAACTTCTCTGCAAATGCAGAATTAGTTCATTGGATGTGGTCTATTATCATTTAATAGTTACAGAAGCATTTAATATGTAATCCTCCATTTGTTGGCTGCAGGCTGCAGTAACCCTATTTCTTCACTTAATAATGCTAGTATATATTCTATATGTTTGTATATTAACTAAAAGCTTTTTTAACACTTATCTCCAAAGACATTTAAAGTTACTAAAGTGGCATATCATTTATAAAAGTATATTAAAATGGCAGCTTGATATTTTGAAAACAAGAAAAGTATTGGAAGTATTCAGCAATAAATCTGCTTGTGGATTATATACTGCTTTTAGCTATGGCTATATAAAAATTCTGACAATCAATGCTTACTTTTATTCTTGCTCTGTGTTAATAAATACTCCCCCCAAATGATTTATATCAAATCAAAGCATTACAAAGTAGTTAACAGGCCTGTTTTCCAGCATATTTATTACTTAAATTAATTTGTACGTTTCATAGTAAAGATTGAAAATCATGATTTTGTGATAAACTAGAGATCTTGGTTAGTATATTGCATGACCTTAGTTTAAGAGAGGAATCATAAGAGTTACATGCTAAATTACATGTATGTTAGATGTAATTCAGTTTCATTTGTTTTTATTTGCTATCATGAACTTTTGCAATATGATTAGTATTTAAAATACATATTACAGGATTGTTTATAGTCAAAATTCCTTATAGTAAAACAGTTGAAAATGAGAAAAATAAAATGCACTATATTTGTAATATATTTGTTTTTCATTCGCTTTCCCCCCCAAATAATTAGAAAAAATAAAGAAATGCTAATGTTGCTAAAACAACCTCAACATTAGATCATAATATGGCATCTTCTAATTTCATAATTTCACTATGCTTCATCTTTCTCCCTTATATGGGAGAAACATATTGAGGAAAACAAGAAGTACTATCTGCATTCTCTGACTGGGAAACATGTCTGCAGGTCCTGGCTGAGGCTTTTCATTTCGGCCTCACTTCTTCCTCTTCAGGAGGAATAGAATATGGATAAAGTATGCAGGAGCAGTCTAACATGATTCCTATTTGTGGGATGCAACAGACAACTCCTGATTCATCCTTCCTATGTGGGGTGAAAATGACAGGTTTGTCCCACTATTTTCCTTTGCAGAGAAAAGATGGACCATAGGCAAAGGATTGGTAAAATAAGCTAGATAAAAGATAGAAATATGGATATGGGTATGCAGATATTGGGGAGGGATATCATTCAGAACATTGCAAACTGGATGGGTTGGCCTTGTATGCTGGGGGTTTTCCCATTGGTGGTTAATTATTCTTCTGTGTTATAAAAATTATTCACAAAATTTTTATACCAATATGCATTTTATGAAGATTCTGTAAAAAAGTTCTGACTTCAAATACATGCTACCTGAAAGTATAAAGTAGTATTGGGTGAAGTGGGGCTTTCAATCATACATGTATGAACATGATCATTGTACGCTATCATAAAATTCCTTGGAGAAAGGTTAAAATTTTATTTAGTCATCAAATTTATTTGCCATCCATCTCGCGGTTCAGGTGACTTTGAGTGGAGATAATATGCCATTGAATGTATAAAAGAAAAGTACACTTACATTTTGTATACATTTTTTTAATTAAACCAGTGTCAAAAAATAAAACATAAGAATTAAAACAGTGCAAAAAGAAATTTGGAAGATGTATGTCTAGTCATGCATACATTTCTATATGATGTTAAAGTTTNAAAGCAATTTCCTCTATTTTAAAATCCATTGATCCAATTCTCAGTTTTCCAATATTTGAAATAAGAAACCGGGCAACTAATAAGAGTAATTGAATCGATTATGTTTTTATCAGTATTATGATTTAGAAAAATGGATGGTACACAAAAAACAAATACAGTGGTTAAAAGTTTTGAGTGATTTATAGAGCAACTTCAAAAAGTCTTAGCCAAAAGAAAAGAAATAACTAGTTGGCCATTGCCATCAAGTCAATCAACCCCACCTAGTAAATGTATAATAGTATAGTGTATCTTTGGCTGAATGTAGCATCACCTGTGGATTATCTTCGTTGGGGAGTTTTTGATAACTTATTGAGATAGATTTAAATGACGTTCTGTGCCACAGAATGTTTTAGTGACAAGTCCACATCCCATATTTTTCAGACATTTTTCAAACTTCAAGAGAACATGCTACACTAATGTATAAGTTTTATACAATATTGAAGAGTTTCTCTTGATGTTAAATGAAGCAGGTGTGTACAGTTATTCTAAGTTATCAATAGTTATAATAGTACTTATAAAGGAGTGACTGAATATGTCTTATTTGGAACAGCATTTGTGATCGTTCCTTTTGCTGAATATATTCAGCATTAATGGGCTTTCCATTAATAATCAAACCTCTAATTGTATAAAATCCTCTATCTTCCCACTCCTTGTATTGAACAAACTTATTTTCGTGCTTAAAAGAGGATGATCGAGGAATGGGAGAAGAGATCAGGAGCCAAGGATTGTTTCCATCTTTTCAAAACTTCTAAAGTAAGTTTTAAGTATGAATTTGTAACAGTAAATATTCCTTAATCTCAGGAGGAACAGTATAAATTTAACTGATAGGAAATCCAGTGTTAATGCAGTTAATGCAGTACACATGCCATTTTATTTCCTAATGATTTAATTTTAAAAGCATGAAAATAATGTTTCAATTTAGCAAACTTCCATCAAGCTTTGGTTATATTGCATAGGTGCCTAGTACTAGATTCTTAAACCAATGCATAAATGAGGGAATCATTTGCTATGAAGGAAATCAGGTGTTAGGTAATAGATTTAGGAGTATTTGTAACAAGAAAAATAATATTAGAGGAAAAATCACATTTCATGATTTGCTTTGTTTAAAAAGAATCCATATCTTATCCATTGATACTAATTATTGCTTGTGCCAATCAATATAGTTAAATTTTTGACATGCAAGGTTGCTTAAAGTTTGGAATTGCAATCTTGTGCATGTTTACTGAATATTGAGCACAGGTAGCCTTTACGCCTTTCAGCGACAGTTCAAAGTTACAATGGCACTAAAAAAATGAACATATGACTTGTTCCTAAAGTTATGGCCCCCATGAGCATGTGATTAAAATTTGGGTGCTTGGCAGCCCACACAGTTACAACTGCAGAGGTGCTTTAACTCTCCCCCATGTGCCAATCTTCCCTCTATTTTTGCTTTTTGAAGTGCCTTGCACTTCACTACATATCTCTGCTGCCACTGCCACCTGCTGCCTGTAGCTACCCTTTACTGTCTTCTTCCTTCTGCTGGCCCAGGATCCAGGCACTGAGTGAGGGTGCAGCTCTGAGGTGTAGGATAATGGAAAGGCTTGCTCTTGGATTCACGTCCTGCAAAGTCTTGCCAATGGAAACGTCTCTACAAATTTTTGCCCCTGGAAATGCACTCACTGGAAAGTGAGGCTTTCCAGAAGCCCATTGATCATGGCTGCCATATTTACCAGTGCTTGAATTGTGAGCCAGGAGCGAGAAGAAGATGGAAAGGTTAGCAGGAGGCAGCAGTGGTAAGGTCCTTGAAGTACAGGGATGTGAATAGGACTGTGGTTGGGACTGAGCTGGGATAGCTAGGACTTCCCAGGGCACAATGACTTAGTGGAAGTGAGCTGCTGGACAGGAGTGTGGCTGGGCTTTGTGCTGTTGCTTGGACTTTTTGCAGCCCCAGAGTAGTGGTGTGCTATAAAGCGGCTTAGCCACAGTGTATTCTTTCACTGGCTTTCCTAAGCTTGTGCTGCATTTCAGCAACCCCTCCCCCAACTCATGCAGGTTATACCAAGCCTTTCTCCAGTACGGGAGATGGAGAATTCACAGATGGGTTTTCATTGGATGCCTGCTCTTGAGACCAAGTAGTCAAACTTGACACGCCCCCTCTTGCTGCCCAGTCTTTAACTTGGTCTCAGCTCTTGACGACGTGTCAGGTTTGGCTCTCAGTCAATAGCAGGTTAGAAAGCCTATTGTGAATTCTCCCTTTCCCTTT
>NW_015386553.1:36787-64849 GCF_001527695.2 Protobothrops mucrosquamatus
AGACAGGCCATTGTAGGGGTCTGAGAGCCAACACCTCGTCCATCTTCAGTCACTTCGCCCTCGTTAAAGACTGGCCAGCAAGAGGGGGCGTGTCAAGTTTGACTACTTGGTCTCAAGAGCAGGCATCCAATGAAAACCCATCTGTGAATTCTCCATCTCCGTACTGAGAAAAGGCGTTCAGGTAAGACAACGCCCCTTCCACCTCCTGCAGGATGAGATGGAGGATAGGAGGGCGAGTCGCGAGCCAGGTGGAGCCGGACGGGAGAAATGGAGGGTGGGGACATGACTGCTGGGTTACAGCCCGAGCCGGATTGGATGGGGGTGAACAAGGAGCAGAGGAGGGGACAACTAGATGGCACTTGTGTGCCAGGTGAGGCTAAGGGTCCTCACGGTGCACGGACACGGAGGAATGGGGGTGTGAGTGTCAGTGCAAGGACAGTTAAAGAGAGTGATGAGGAGCACACATCGATTGGTTATCCAGGACCCGTCACGAGATCTAGGGCCCGGGCGCAGGCGTTGGCTGGCCTATAAATGGTTTCTCCCACTGAGTTATTCTTTACCCTGACGATGTTGGTAGGATCCATGAAAGCTAGGTCCTTTTTAATATTCTTTTAAAGGTTTTTAATGTTTTATTAAAACTTTTAACTGTTTTACAACCTCCTGGTGCTCACGTTTTGTTTCCTATTATATGTGTGTGTGTGTGTGTGTGTGTGTGTGTGAAGCAAAATAAGGTGATATATACACACTTATATACATGCACACACATATATATACATATATATATATATCTCAATATTCATGTACATATGCAAATGATCTGATTAATAATTTTTCATTGATTAAGTGTCCTAGTGATTCAAATGTGTACATGTTTCAGCTACAAACGTTTTATTTCATAATATCTTAAGAGATGAAAGAGTCCATTTAAGCCATTAAGTCTGCACTTCTTTTTCAACGCAAGATTGATTTGAGGGTTCTATCTTTGTCAGTTCATGATCTTAATGGCAAAATGCAAGAAAAATATATCAAAAGGGTGACTGAGTAATTTCTAAATTACTTAGATGATATGTGAAGTCCTATTAAATATAAGCCATGATAAGTAATTTATACTCAATGCATTGTGTCTTTTTCACTGTCTTTCTGATCTTCAACTGGTGTTGATATGTAAACCGTTAAGTTTCATTTGCTCATATTGCGCATGCGAACCTGTCCTTGCTGCCACCTGTCTGTTGAGTCTAAAAGGTTGACCGCTGTAGTGCAATACATGTTCATACAAGATATATAGCTTTTTATGTGAGACTCATACTGGGAAGGAGATTCCATGACTCAGCTGGTTCTCTCTTCCAGTCCCTGAGAAACCACTGAATGGGACTGAATGGGGCACATGAGGTGTTTCTCCTTCCTGACCCTTTTAGTACTAATAAAAAATATTTAAAAGTAGGGTTAAAATTAGAGGTCCTTGGTACTCTCTGAGCTTGTTGTTTTTTGTGCAGATTTTTATTACTCAGACTAGGTAATATCAACATTAGTGAGCAGTGGGGTTTACTGTCAGTTTATATTCTAGTTTCTTGCCCCTGTCCGTGTTGGTGGGAGTGATCTTAGAGGTTGTTTGGTTGAGCTGTTTACTGTTGGCTTCTTTGGCAATTTCTTGATTGGGGTATTACTGTCCGAAATGGTATAGGGTTTCCTGCCTGAGCAAGGGGTTGGACTAGATAACCTCCAAGGTCCCTTCCAACTTTATCATTATTTATTTTAAATCAGTAACTCTTGCTTTTCTTATGTAGATATGTGCTATTTTTATCCATTGAATTTGAAATAGTAAATAATACGTGTGTGTGTTTTCAGTGAAAATGAAGAGTATATAGTATATACAAGTGCACTGCAAGATAATTCAGGTGATAATTACTACTTGGAACTAAGAGTTGGGGAGGAAGCTACCTTCTGAATGTTAAAGAAAGTATTCACTGCTGGGGATTTATGGAAAATGGGTTTTGTTTTTGACTTAGAACAAAACGATATTTTGGAACATTTCAAGGTAATTGTGTTTTATTAAAGCTTGAGACAGCTTATCTGTTCTATGTTCTATTAGAACAAATGTCACAATATTTTGAGTATCATGCCAATAGATTATGGGAACTGTAGTTAATTTCTTTAATATGGCTTCTAACTTTCAACAGTAAATATTACTTATCTGAAGTTAAGGTTTATTTCTGCCTGTGGGGCAAACTCTGACAATTAAAGCAGTAACTTCAGTGATTTCAAAAGATATGGGGAAAAATACCCAATTCCTATTATATTTTGTTGTTTTTTCTGCTTTTTGGGGGGACTTTCTGGTTTGTCTCTATACTTCATTTTTATAACTGATTTACTATTATTATTTTAACTGCATGAGAACCTATTTGCACAAGAAGTTCTGAGCTGGAGTTTCACCAAAACTGAATACACTAAAGTGATTACTCTCTGTGATTTGAAAGTTATATTTCAGTTGATGTAGAGTAAAATTGTATTTGCCTTCTTGCAACCAAATCAGAGTGTTAGTGTACTGCTTCATGTCTTTACTGAACACTCAGGGCCAATGTTTACTGTTTCAGTTTGAGAAAGAATGGAAAAATTTAGGATGACAATTCTGGGGGTAAGATGAGTTTGATGTTTATGAATATGATAATAGGTGGGACTTTGGGATACCTTTTCCTATCAAAACACATGTTAATTATAATCACTGCTTGCTCTTCACAACACAGATTTGTAGAAATAAATATTGCCAATGATCATGAGGCTGGAAAATACTATAAAATCATTGCCAATGTCATTGATATCCATCAGTCACAGTCAAGCAGGAGGAATACAACTCAAGAAAAGGCTACACTGTTGTTACTCTTACCAGGGTTGTGAGGTAAATTTTTATCAGTAAAACTCACACTGCGAATTGATGGAAACCAAAAACTTTGGAAATGATTTTGTGGCTCTTTCTAGTCCCGTTTTCATTGGTAATGGGTCTGCAAAGCTGAAGCACAAATGATTGTGGGTTCATAAATGAACCTACTACAGAATGGTTGAAAAAGAACAAATTTCATGTTTCAAAATGGCTGAGTTAAAGTACTTAACTCTGTTGAAAATTATCTGAAGTAAGCAGTTCATACCAGAAACCTTCAGAGTATCAGTGAGTTGAAACAGTTTTGTAAAAAGGAATAGCTCAAAATATATTCAAGATGATAGACAGAATTCACAGGTAGAGGAAAAGTTGGTTGAAGTCATTACAGTTAAAGGAGATATCAGCAGTTTTCCAACACAGCTTAAATTGATTCAGTGTGTTCAATAAATATATGAGGCATCTTTTAAATGCACACACTGATTTGTGTGCGTTTGATTAGAATCTCTTTATCAATTAATAAGATATTTGAGGAAGCACAGGTCATTCTATTCATCACAGTCCTTATAAAAGTTCTTTTAAAAAAAAATAATTTTAAGAATTTTAATTACAGTAGTAAAAACTAATACAAATTAAAGAGAAAGAAAACAATGTAAAGAAAGAATACAAAGTATAGGAAAAAAGAAGAAAAAAATACAACAAAAAGGGAAGAAAAATATAAAGAAGTGACTTCCAACCTTCATCACAAGCATAAACAAATTTAATAATTCTTTGCCCAGATCCTATCCCTTTTCTATAAACAAATCCATAAAATACCAACTTCGCTGGTGACAGCAAAAAGTCCATAAAGGATTGCCAGAATGTTGGTGGGGAAGTCTTATTTAGTTTAGTCAAATAAAACAATATTATATTCTTTTTACTTCTAACAGTCAATATTTAACTAGACAACCTGTGATCCATTGGGTCATCCTTTCAGAGTTATTTCCTTATCTGATTTCTCAATGCCTTCAACAATGGTAGACTTTCTAATGTACTTGAAAAATCGGACCCTGCTTTCCAACTATAGCAAAAAAGTTCAACAGTTCCACTAAACTTTTTAATTTTTAATTGAATTGATTTTTAATTTAACCTCTTTGCCCGAAGGCCGCTAGTCATTCTTTTGCAGCCCTAAGAAGAAGGCAATGGCAAACCACTTCCCAAAAGTATTGCCAAGAAGACTGTGAGTTAAGACTGACTCAAAGACATAGATAGGCAAATAATATCTTTCTTTCAATCATCAATCAGCAAAACAAAGCTTTGAAAAACAGGTTTACAGCTGATATGATGAAATGATAGCACAAAATATATACTACAAAAATTGATTAAAAATTACCATTACAAACTATAAAATCATAGACTAATATAACTAAAATTATTAAGATTTTAAACATGAGAATTAATATAATGAACATTTGTAAAGTTTACATGAAGCTGTGTCTCTGTATTATTTATTACATTGATTTATACAGCAGCATGTCTTGTGAATGTGACTCTTGAGTGGCTGGTATGTTAAAATAATATTTAAAAAAACCCAGTGGTCATTGAGGGTAAAAGCAGTCAAAATAAATGAAAAAGACAATCTATAATTTTAACCATTGTCTGTCCACTGCAGGATGACGGCTTCTTCCGCTTGTTTCCAACCAAACTGAGTTTTTGTCAATTGGGCCTGTAATACTTGTTGATGTCGTCGATCCAATAACAATGTTTTTTTCCTAATTCTAAATTGAAAAAGACAATATAGAATTACCTTTATATGATGTTTTGTTTTGTGGGGGACATATTTTTCTGCCCCTGTTAGCAACCTATAATTTAGTAACCCCTTCCCTCAGTGCTCCAGTTAATTATGTCCAGAAGAAATCCAAACTTCACTACTGCAGAAAGAAACCATCTGAGCTTGGAACTGAAGCTTAGTCTTCACAGGTTCACTGCTGAAGTCCACACACTCTTTTTTCTCTGACATCTTTTATCAAACAGATCATCAATGGTGTTCTCTTCTGTGCATCATGATATTTTACATACTATGTAGTTTAAACTGCTTCTATTATGACCTGCCAAAAATTGCTTATACCAGAATCTATAATTCGGGGAGAACACCATCCATCCATCCATCCATTCTTTCATTCTAGTACTAAAAAATCAGTAGAGAATTCTGAATCTGTTTCTCCCTAATGGGACAAGCCCACCCCACTCACACCAGCAGATCACTTTGTAGGAGAGATGGGTGGCATAAAAATTAATAAATAATGGTAATAATAATTCTTTGGTGGCTTGTCACTGAATGTCATTGGTACAGTTTCTGATAATCCAAAGGATGGAAGAAAAGTGGTTGAGACTCTGAGTGGATCCTACTAGGTTGCCTGTGAAGATTGTAACAAAATATAGTATAATTGTAAAGATAGAGAATTATATTGTGCCCTTATTATTAAGAGACTTCTCATTCAATATTGGAAAGATAAATTTATACTCCCAATTATTGGCTGCATTTATGTATTTATGCACATGCACCTTATGTATCTTGCATCTTATGAATGAGTGGTATGTGGATATGGACTGTATATAAACAGAAAGGTTACAGATGTATAACTTTTGTGTTGTTGTTTTCTATATCATGATTCCTGTTCTGCTTATTTAATTAAAAGCACTGAAAAAAGAGAATTATGTCCTGTGAAGGTTAACCTTAGTATGGGTTAAGATTTTTGTTTATAATGAATTTGGTGAATCATGCAAGATTACAAGTGACTTGATTGTGTTAAATTCAACTTGTTTTTCCAAATTTGTTGTCACTAAAACAGGCTGCTGTTATGAATAATTGATTGAACATTAAGTCCATGTTTAGATCCTTAGTTCTTGGAAAAAGGTGAAAAAAAATGTGGCACTATATTTGGAAGTTATAAGAAGGACTGAAATGGCATGTAATTTAATTAACACGCTTCCAAGTTTGCAGTCTTTCTCTCTGCATCACTGTGCTTAACTAAAAGTATTTGGATATTTTATATATTAAATTTCATTCAATCATACGACAGTATTTTGATTATAGTCAGAGATGACGAACTATGGAATGATTGGAACCTGGAATGTTGAAAGTTAGAAGTCTTAGAGCAGCTGGTAAGGTTTTAAAGTTACTTCTATTTTGAAACTCAGACAGCATAATAATAGTTCGTTATTTTCATATTTGTTTACCAAAATATTATCAGTTTCAGAAGAAACTATATAGCAGTGTATTAAAAGTTCTGTATATTTTATATTACCTTATTGAAATACCTTTCAGTAGTAATATTACGAGGCACATGTTATGTGAAATAATAGATATAACATGAGGGAATAATCTGTTTAAATCTCAAAATTTGCAAAATTTTTGAGTTTGGTGTAGTGACTAAGATGCTGGGATAGAAACTAGAACTAGGTAAGTTCTAGTCCTGCCTTGGACATGAAAGCTATGTGGTTGCTTTTGGTTCAGTCGTGTTGTTTTAACCTTAACCTGTCAAACTTATTATGAGAAAAATATCAGGTGGGAACATTAGGTACAAATGGTCCCTGCTTAACGACCACTTATTCAGCAACCATTCAAACTTGTGGTGGCATTGAACAATAATAATAATAATAATGATAAAGTTGGAAGGGACCTTAGAAGTCATCAATGTCATGTTCTGCATGTCCTTAAACTGTGGAGGGCATCAACCATACAAAACTATAATGTACTTCCTGTGTTTCTTGAAGGCAAATACAGAATGATTTCATATGACCTAAGACCATGCTCTTGTAGAGAAGGATTATCAAGTTCATGTCCTATTATTATCCATTATTTTACACATACTCGGCCGCTTCTGATATATTTTATGTACAGTTGTTATTATCAGACCAAGATGATTCCATTTCTGTGCTTGTGGTCAAATTATGTTACAATGACTATAAAATTAAATACTCATTGATCACTTCAATGATCTATTCATGGTTTTATGGCTGCCTCCCTTACTGGTCTCATCGTGGATCCCCTATATCAGGGGTGTCAAACTCAATTTTATTGAGGGCCACATCAGCATTGCGGTTGCCCTCGGGGCCGGGTGAGTGTGGCCAGGGTGGGTGCAGCCTACTGGGTGGGCATGGATGGAGTGGGTGTGGCCTACTGGGTGGGCATGGCCAGCTCTACATCATTCGCGTCCAGGGTGCCTGTGGGGGCCTGGGCAGGAATGGGACAGATCTGAGGGTCTCTGGCAGAAGAGGGTGGGACCGGGGCAAGCGCCAAGGCATGGTCCATTTCTTCATTTTTCACAAAGGGTGACACCTCCCCAGCAGGCACCCAGGGGGCAGGGCCGACACGGCAGGGGCTGGTTCCTCGCTGTTTCCAGATGGCCTTGTGGAGCTGAATACATTTCAGCATAGATGGCCACCACAAAATTGTACATTGGCTCCGGGCCGGCCTGGTGACCAAAACTGGATGCAGTATTCCAAGCGTGGCCTTACCAAGGCATTGTAAAGTGGTATTAATACTTCACGTGATCTTGATTCTATCCCTCTGTTAATGCAGCCTAGCACTGTGTTGGCTTTTTTGGCAGCTGCAGCACACTGCTGGCTCATATTTAAATGATTGTCCACTAGGACTCCGAGATCCCTCTCACAGTTACTACTATTGAGCAAAGTACCCCCTATACTATACCTGTGCATTTGGTTTTTCTTGCCTAAATGTAGAACCTTACTTTTTTCACCATTGAATTTCATTTTGTTAGATAGCGCCCAGTGTTCAAGTCTGTCCAGATCCTCCTGTATCCTAAGCCTGTCTTCTGGAGTGTTGGCTATTCCTGCCAGCTTGGTGTCGTCTGCAAATTTGATGAGTTCCCCACCTATCCCCTCGTCCAGATCGTTGATGAAGATGTTGAAGAGCACTGGGCCCAGAACAGAGCCCTGGGTTACCCCACTACACACTTCCCTCCATGTAGATGTGGTTCCATTGAGGACCACACGCTGAGTACGGCCGGTCAGCCAGCTACGGATCCATCTGGTGGTGATGCTGTCTAACCCGCATTTTTCTATCTTCTCAAGTAGTAGGTTGTGGTCTACTTTGTCAAATGCCTTACTGAAATCCAAGTAAATTATATCCACAGCATTCCTCTAGTCCACTAATTTTGTCACTTGGTCTACCACTCTAACTCTCTGCCCTGCTCAGGACGAGGGTAGCACAGCGGGAATTTGGTTTTGGAGTCTTTCTGCAACCCTTCTCGCCATTTCTCCAATTCGGGCCAGTTGAATGCTGCCGCTCCACCTGTCCAGACCAGGACTGGGGTCACTCCTTTCATTCAGCCCATTCCTTGGGACGGATCAAGGCTGGTGGGGTTGTGAAACTGCTTTCGGCCCTGGTTGGGGTCCCGCTGATCAATCTCGGCCCAGCTCCAGCTGGCTACTCCATTTCAGGCATCTCCTGAGTCTTCACTACCCCTCTGGAGGCTACCAGAAAGGATGTGGGGGCTCAGGACCCATCAATAGGAATTGAAGTTGAAGAGAGCTAGCTTAGTGTCAAGTTCTGGCTGAGAAGCTCAACAAAGATATATTGCAATCTCTAATGTAAACTTTATTAGGCATTAGCATAGTGGTACAAAGGAAAGCTAGCTCTGAGAATATGGCGGGAAACAGATAATTAAAAGAGTAAATATTTCCCTTCCTTCTTGGACAGTTTAGGTCACATTGTCCAATTAATGTTCCAGCAATTGTTAAGAGAAGAAACTTTCATTCGCCAAAACATCTCTTCCGTAGTTTCGGCTCTCATGCTGATAGGGAGCACCTGTGGATCTCAAACTCTCCCCTTTCTCCCCGTAACTGTAGATTGTAGACAAGCTAGAAGCACTACGGCGGTCCTAGAGACAGTAAATTTCATAGCTTGACATCTACTTTAATTAGAAAAAGTATACATAAAATCACAACAGTTTTAACAGATTAACATTTTCAAAAACTATTAAAGTTCATTTTCTTCTACACTGAAAGCATGAGAGACTATTCCAAATTGTCAAAAACTGTCTTCAAGAAACATTATGGGAGGCATTCAGAGTATATTTTACATTGCCTCTCATCTCATTAAAAAAAACTTCATCTGATCAGAATGTATTACATATGCTTGAAAATAATTTCTTCTCAGGATGGTTACACAAATTTTATAATCAACATTCTCTGTCTGTCTGTCTGTCTCTCTTTCTCATATTTGTTTTAATACCATATTTCTTTTGAATATCATGTAGTATACTGGAAGAGCCTAACTTCTTGTATATATTTACTGTTTTAATTCCTACATTGCCTCTTTGGTCACTTTCTCTATAATTGGCTGATTAAGTACATCCTTTATAAATTATATCATATTTGTGTTGTCAAGATTTCCAAATTTCATGCTTGTCTTCCATATAATTGAATTAACTATTTAAGAAACTGATTTATCATCTCATCCAAAGTTGAGACATATTTCTTTTGATCACCAATGGAGGTTACAGTTCTTTTATCCTGTTGAATTTTTTAATTGCTAAGCCAGTAATTTATTACATCTAATTAACCTTTATTTTTTGTGATACGTTATAGCATTTAATTAGATATCTGTTTTCAAATATCCACTATAGTATCCAAAATTAAATTACAAATTTAATTTATTTTCAAACTTTAAATATTTTGAGTTCAAAATATTGCCCAACCATAGCAGAAGAAAGATTTCACCCTCAGAACAGTTCTGACATAATTGGAGCAGAGAGTCAACATCTGGTGAGGTCAGAATGTACCTGAATGATTTCAGGTAGTCATTGACTCACAACCATTCCTTTAGTGACCATTCAAAGTTATAATGGTACTTTAAAAAGTGACTTATGACTGCTTTCCATTTTTAAGATTGTTGCAGTATTCCTATAGTCACATGGTCAAAATTTGGATGCATAAATTTATGATAGCTGCAGTGTCCTGGGGTCATGTGATCACTTTTTGCAACCTTCTGACAAGCAAAGTCAATCAGGAAGTGAGATTCACTTAACCCTGTTGTCATGGTTCCGACAGATGAAACTCTTCAAAAGAACTTCGAGGCATTATTTACCTTAAAGAATCTTTTATTCAAGAAACAACATTGGCACTACATAGTTGAAACCAAAACTAAATTCCCCTCCCCTGGATACAAAGTAACAAAGTACAATTCCCTCCTCCAATAAACAGTCATTAATCACATTCCCCAATTAGCTTGAAGCGCAGGCTTTTTCCCTAGCTCTCCAGCCCGCCAAAACACTATCAGTTCTGGGCCCAATGTCCTTGGGTTCCGGTGGCTGATATTATTGTTTTGATTAGCTGAACTCTCATCCCTATTCCCCCTCCCACCATCAACTAATTCTAAAAGCAATAGAGAAAATGGCTGCATTTCCATCTATTGTCAAAGCAAGAACATCCGATATTAGCAGCATTGACAACTGTTACTAACCTCACAAATGCAGTGATTCACTTAACAGCTGTGACAACAAAGGTTGTAAAATGAGGTCAAACTCACTTAAGAATTGCCTTGCTTAGCAACAGAAATGTTGGGCTCAATTGTGGTTGCAAGTTAAGGACTACCTCTGTACTTTTAAAAACCTATTAGGTAAAAATTAGATAATAAAAAAACCCATATTAAGCTACTTAGAAACAAAGGAAAAAAGAGTTCTATAGAAAACTGGGAAGAACCCCCCCCATCTAACTTTCTAAAGATACCTTAAATATCTCATTTAAAAAAATTAGCAGGCCATTAAAATTATGTGTTTTTCAATTATTCAGTTTTTAAATAATGAATTGAAGTTTGATCAGATAGAATCATTGTCTGGTCTTCTACCTTAGATGAAAGCCAAGACAAATTTCTCAAATATTTGTTCTTTTCATAAACATAATCATTCACTATTTAAAATATTTAAACGGCACCCTCATAGGCATTGGTCTCAAGTACACATCATTCTTGGTCTAAAATTTATCATCACTGTATTATTTTTTCTCCACAAACCTGAGGATATTATCATCCACTTCTTAACCTCCTTTTTCACCTAGGGCAGTGATTGCAAACCTTTTAGAGACTGAGTGCCCAAACTGCAACCCAAAACCCACTTATGCATCGTCGAGTGCCGGGTGGGTGTGGCCCATTGGGTGTCATGCCCAATTGGGTGAGCGTGGCTGTGGTGGTAACAGCAGACTGGGATTAAAAAGTTCAATCAATTTCAACTTTGCAAGATCTTTTGAAATTGAAATTGACTGATTGAACCTTTTTTTTTTTGCACACGGCGGCGAAGGCCTAAAGCGAAAAGGTTTTATAAAACCCAGCTGAAGGCCTAGGACTGGGGCGACATTGCGCATGCCCACAGAGAGGGCTCTGAGTGCCGCCTCTGGCACCCGTGCCATAGGTTCGCCACCACTGACCTAGGGTAATACATTTTGAAATGATCTTAATCACTAAACTAATTATTTTCCTTTTAATAATTTGTGAATGATATACAAAGCCCAATTCTTTGACTGTATTATTTGAAACATTCTTATGCAATATGAATTATTGCAGGTAATACCTTTTGTAATTTTCTTGTCAGTGTAATTTTTATAGGGTATATAGTGTGTAATTTCTCTGATTTGAAGGTTTGCTCTTTTTTTGATTATACTGCTTGGTTAAATCTTAGCTAATTTTCTAATGTTTATTCTGCCTCACTGCTTTTTTATGTGTCACATCTGTTTATGGCATATTTATATGGAGATTACCACAATGATGTGGGCATTAAATTTGCTGCAACAATTTCTGCAAACATTTTTCCTTGATATTACATAATGAAACTTGAATTGCACACAAATCACATTGGTGATTTTCAGAGTTGTAATTTAATTATCTATCTTTACATATTCCATTACTATATGAAAAGTTTTCAGTATCTTCTTTTTAAAAAATAAAAAGGATAAGTTTTGCTATTGAACTATCATGTCAAAATATTTACAAGTAATTTAATGAAACTAATTTCACATTTAATTTTGTTGCATATAATATGTGAATTACATTGAGCATAATTATGGAAAGTTATTGATGGAATGACTTTTGAATGATGCTCCGGCATATGTAATCTCATATTATTAATTGTGCTAGTAGTTTATTCAGAGATATTCCCTCATTGAACGAAGCAAAAAAAAAATAAATCATGCCTTTATGTACTGCCCATACAGTTTATGTTCAGCTTAGTAGAATGCCCAGAACATTCATTGTCATAGAGGACAGTTGATTTGCTTTCTTCTGTTATTAAATTATTCAGATATTAGGATGGAAATTTTTTTGAGAAACAACTTGAAAGAATAGGAATATATTGCCACATATGAGTTCTGTGAATGTGTTTGTAGGGATAGTGAATAATGAAGCAACAAAAGAATATTAAAACAATATAAAAGAAAATAATAAGAGTGGCTTATTAGAGCAGGACGCCATTAGATAGCTTGCAGTACAGGATATGCTAAGTTTTGGAAGAACCAAATTTAGAAAACGTATAGAAATAAAAGCAGATTTGTAAAAAGACAATCTCTCTTAGATATAAGATCATATGGACAGATATTAAAAGGATTTGAGGACAGACATTATACAGTGAGCAAGCAAGACCAAGCAACTAAATTTCATTTTTAATGTGTGCCATTGTGCCCACAGTAAAAAATTGACAATAAAGTCAGTCAGTCTGTCTGTCTGACTCTGTCTGTCTGAAGTAATTTAAATGGGTTTACATTTAACCACCAGAGGGTATTGCAATGTCTATGGAGATTCTCCAGCATGACGAATGGAGAATCCACCAATGGGTTTTGCTTGTCTTCTGCCCATATAGATTAAGTCAGCCAAAGTGCCACACCCCTCTTCCTGGAGCAAGACCCCAGTCTCGACTTAGTCTTTAGCCCGAGAGGACACATTCATCTTGGCTCCAGGATCAGATGACTAGATCAGGTCGTATTTTAAATTTCTTACCTTTTTCCTAGAAGGGGGAGAGTGGAAAACGAACGTCTCAGCGTGGGCAATCAAGGCAGCCATATCTAACTCCTTTTTCGCTAGGACTTCGTTGCTCTGGCTGCGCCAACTCCAGGCCAGGATCTCCCCAGAGGAGGAGAGAACTGACCATGATTTAAGGAGGTTGGTGGCGGCAGCTGAATTCATGGCAGATTCATCATTACACACCGCAAACTACTCTGCCAGGGCAATAGCGTCCAACATCACAGCACGCAGATTACTGTGGCTCAGACAATGGCGAGCCGACATCAAGGCTAAGTGGCGGTTGGCGGCTGCGCCTTACATTTTCAATACAAGGCCCTACCCTTTGGACTTTCTTCGGCCCCCAGAGTATTCACAAAGGTACTGGCGACACTCGCCGCACATTTACGAACCGTCCCCGTGTGCATCCAGTGTTACCTGGACGACATTCTCATCCAATCATCATCCGTTCAAGCGTCACAGTCAGAGCTGACGCTGACCCTAAGAGCCCTTCAGGACCAGGGGTTCTCAGTAAACTTCCAAAAGAGTCAAACGGTTCCGTCGACCCGTCTTCTTCATCTGGGAGCCGTGATAGACACATTGAAGTGCGAGGTCTATCTCTCTCGAGAACATCGAAACAGCATTCGAGCCCTGGTCAGTCAGATTCGAAGGAAACGGGCCACCACACTGGCCACACTCTCCCACCTGCTGGGAAAGATGATCTCATGCATAGCAATAGTGCCCTGGGCACGACTACACTCCAGAAACCTGTAATGGTTCCTGTTCCCGTTTCAGAAAATAGGAACCAGTTCCTCCAACCAGAAGGTAAGAATGCCACCAAGGGTCCTGAAGTCGCTCCAATGGTGGTCGTCCCCACCAGTGGGAAAGGGACACATGTTCAAGGAACCCAGCTGAGTCATTCTGACCACGGATGCCAGCTTACTTGGCTGGGGAGCACACCTGCAATCACAACTGGCACAGGGCCAATGGTCCAAAGTGGATCTGAGACACAATATAAACTGGTTAGAGCTCAGAGCCATATACCTGGCCCTCCGCCACTTCCGCAACTCAGTGGTCTATCTCTCTCGAGAACATCGAAACAGCATTCGAGCCCTGGTCAGTCAGATTCGAAGGAAACGGGCCACCACACTGGCCACACTCTCCCACCTGCTGGGAAAGATGATCTCATGCATAGCAATAGTGCCCTGGGCACGACTACACTCCAGAACCTGCAATGGTTCCTGTTCCCGTTTCAGAAAATAGGAACCAGTTCCTCCAACCAGAAGGTAAGAATGCCACCAAGGGTCCTGAAGTCGCTCCAATGGTGGTCGTCCCCAGCGGTGGGAAAGGGACACATGTTCAAGGAACCCAGCTGAGTCATTCTGACCACGGATGCAAGCTTACTTGGCTGGGGAGCACACCTGCAATCACAACTGGCACAGGGCCAATGGTCCAAAGTGGATCTGAGACACAATATAAACTGGTTAGAGCTCAGAGCCATATACCTGGCCCTCCGCCACTTCCGCAACTCAGTGGCAAATCAGCACGTCCTAGTTCTCATGGAAAACATGGCGGCAAAGGCCCATGTCAACCGACGGGGGCACATGATCCAGATCCCTCATGACCGAGGCCCAATCGCTGGGAAGCTGGGCCGAGAACAACCTAGTCTCCCTCAGGGCCGAACACATATCAGGAGAGGTAAATCAGCAGGCGGACTTCCTGAGCAGGGCAACAGTAGACCACTCAGAGTGGAGCCTGCATCCAGCTCTCTTCAGAGAAGCATCACAGAGGTTCGGCCATCCAGTGCTGGACCTATTCGCCAGTCCCAGGAATGCCCAGCTCCCGAGGTTCTTCTCCCGCTTCCCATCACCAGGGGCGGACAGAGCAGATGCGCTCCGGGGACATTGGCCGAGGCGGTTACTATATGCCTTCCCTCCTCTTCCTCTGATGCAAGCAACCATCAGAAAGATTCTGCAGAAACAAGCAGAGGTGATACTCATTGCGCCACACTGGCCAAGACGGCCATGGTTTGCCGACCTTGTAGGTCTTTCAATATCTCCTCCATGGAGGATTCCTCACAACCGAATCTCCCTCAGCCAGGGGCCTCTGCAACACCCAGAGCCACAGTGGCTCCAACTAGCCACCTGGCACTTGAATGGAGCCTCCTAGAACGGGAGGCTTTTCACCAAACGTCATTAACACGATCCAGGCCTCAAGAAGGCCTACAACTAACAGAATTTACGACTCCACGTGGAGAAATTACTGCAGCTGATGTGCAAAGCAACAGTTAGACCCTTTTAAAATTGCTATTCCAAGGGTCTTAGACTACTTGTGGGAGGGACTTAAGAGGGGTTTAGCACCCAACACAATTCGCAGACAAGTGGCCACCCTGTCCACTATACTCACATATGGCAACTCTGAACCACTGGCCAAACACACAGTGGTGCGAGCCTTCATCAAGGGTGCAACGAACAACAGACCATCCGTGGTCCACAGATATCCCTCCTGGGATCTGTCCAAGGTCCTACAGGCCATCACCTCATCTCCATTTGAACCTATCTGGACCTGCACCTTATAATACTTGACACTTAAGGTCGCATCTCTGGTCATCGTTACCTCAGCTAGACATATTTCAGAGTTAGCAGCACTATCGGTTAGGGATCTGCATCTTCCACGCAGATAGGATAGTCCTACGTCTGGACCCCTCCTTCATCCCCAAGGTCAATTCCTTATTCCACAGAACACAGGAGGTGATGCTACCAGACTTTTGCCCTCAGCCCTCTCATGAATTGGAGCGCAAATGGCACACTTTAGACGTTTGTAGGGCCTTAAGGCAGTGGTTCTCAACCTGTGGGTCGGGACCCCATTTGGGGTCGATCAACCATTTCATGGGGGTCGACAAGCAAGGCTGTCCGCCATTTTTCCCCCTTTTCCAGTGGGTGCCTTACCTCCCTTGGGCTGGGCCAGCTGGTGGTCGGCCTGCTCCGTCTCTGCCGCTTGCCAGCTACACCTCGGCCGGCGCCGGGGGCAGAACCACGCATGTGCGGCGCTCCCGGGCAGGGAAGGTCCTCGACTTACGACTGGTTGGGTAGTCCTCGACTTATGACTGGTTTAGTCGTCGACTTACGACCGGTTTAGTCCTCAACTTATGACCGGTTTAGTCCTCGACTTACGACCGGTTGGGGTCGCGGCATTAAAAAGGTTGAGAACCACTGCCTTAAGGCAATACATAAAGCGAACTGCACCCTTCCGCAAATCTGAGGCCCTGTTCGTATCCTTCCATTTGCACTCAAAGGGGTGAAGGCTCACAGCGTCCACAATCAGCAGATGGATCAGGAACTGCATAGCAGAAGCATACCAGAGGCAATCGCTCTCTGTGCCTAAGCAAATCACCGCCCATTCCACTTGCAGCACTGCGACAACAGCAGCATGGGCGACTCAGGTGCCGATTGAGGAAATATGTAGGGCGGCGACGTGGCCGTTGCCGCCTCCTTTTGTAAGACACTACAAGTTAGATAAGTTCGTATCGGCGGAGGCCTCATTTGGCAGGAGGGTCCTCCAATGCGTAGTATCAGAGAGTGGGACACAGACCCAGACGGCTTCCCACCCACAGGGACAGTGAGGCTTTGGTAAGTCCCATTGGTGGATTTTCCACTCGTCATGCTGGAGAAGGGGCGTTGTCTTACCTGAACGCTTTTTCTCAGCATGCCGATGGAGAATCCACTCCCACCCCTAGGACCAGTCAGGTCCTGTGCTGGGAAAGGATCGAGCCAATACACTTGAATCATAGCCAACAGCTGCGCCTCAGTCGAGACTGGGGTCCTGCTCAAGGGAGAGGAGCATGGCAATTTGGCTGACTTAGTCTATACGGGCAGAAGACAAGCAAAACCCACTGGTGGATTCTCCATCGGCATGCTGAGAAAAGGCGTTCAGCTAAGACAACGCCCTTTCTCAGTCACCCAGGTCATGGTTGTCCGAAAGGTGCTTTTTCAGAAGGGAACTAGATTTCTTGTTTTTCTTCTAAGACATTTTGCTTCTCATCCAAGAAGCTTCTTCAGTTCTGACTGGATGGTGGGGAATGGAAGGATTTATATTCCTTGCAGACAGCTGGTCATTTGCATTCCTTTAGAGAGTCATTGAGGTCATTTGGAGGTTATCTATGTCCTTGGGGTTATTTGCGTAGTATAAATGTGTGCGGGAGTATGAACAGATTTCCAGAAAACATTGCAGACTACAAGAACCATTTGCACTTCAGTTTAAGATGCAGACAACACAGACTCATCTCCAGTAGCATGCACCTGTCTTCTACTGTGAAGGGACACAGGGCAGAAAACATCCTCCAGCCACATTTGCATTACTCAGGTGACCCTGAGGACACAGATAAACCTCCAGATGGACTCAATGACTCTCTAAAAGAATGCAAATGACCAGCTGTCTGCAAATCCTTCCATTCCCCACCATCCAATCAGAGCTGAAGAAACCTCTTGGGTGAGAAGCGAAACATCTTCAAAGAAAAACAAGAAAATCCAATAGCCTCCTGAAAAAGTACCTTTGGGATGATGCAGTGTCAATGAATACCAGAAGATAGTTCAGGAATATAAGATAAGAACTTATGTAAGTACAATTATTTTACATATTGTTTGATCGAAATAATTTTCAAAATGTTTTATTTCCTAAAAATGGATATGTAATGCATATATTTGAACTTATACTCAGGCCAACACATAGTAACTTTGATCCATTACAAAAGAGTTGTGTGAGTAAATGTAGTTGGGTAAGCTTTCTTCTGGGCTGTTTCAGTATAATTATAAACCTATCATAGACATTCTGAATTAAATCTCTAAGCAGAATAATGGAGCATATGCTTTGTATCCAAACGTTTCCAGTTTTAGTTACTGGTAGGGTCTGCAGTGGAAAGAATTAGTTTTGTTAAAGAACCTGGAAAATTATTGCCGATCAGATTGGATATTGTGCTACTAGATAGATATAAAATTGATATAATCTCATTATGTTCTTTAATCGGACTTTGCGCTGTTTTATATTCAGTTTTGAAAAGATTCTTTGAAATATGGCAAGTGCTGCACTATCCAAGAAAAACCTCCAGTGCTGTTGCAAGCATATACTGCATCTTTTTGCAACTTTTTAAACATTATACAATGATGCATTATACAATCCTATTCTGAAATACAATTTTCTAACTGCCTATTAAGGATGTGCAAAGCTTATTTACACATAGCACAAGCTGGTTACTGATAGTTTGTGTGTGACATTTAGCATTTTTTTCAATTAGTGCAAATGAATATTGTCTTTTAGGCATCTTAAAATATTTGCTATTATTAAAGTTTCTTCGAAACAGCTTTTGAAAAACTTCCTTATACTGCCATATTTATAAGGCCTGGATAAAACCTTAACTATGAATCAGGATATCCTTAATGAAATGTTAATTTGGCCATGAAATTTGTGGATGCGTGTATGGTAGCCGGTATGTCTCATTTTTAGTCCCCCATTTAAAATATAAAGGATATTAAACATAATTTATTTTGTAAGAATAATAATTGCATTATTATAAGAGAGCTTCGTATAAATGTGAACTGCTTAAATATACCTTTGAATTGTCAGAATGTTGGATGGCATCTTGTAATTAATATGGGGGTGTCTGAAAATACCTATCTATTAATGATCAGTTAATATGGGGGTGTCTGAAAATACCTATCTATTAATGATCAGACTCTTAATTTTATTCTGTGTAATAATTGTAAAAGTAGTATTATTATACTAAAATCCATATTTATGAGGCAGCTCAAAATGTTTTCCCTCATTTTCAATTGCAGTTTAAATCAGATTTAATTTGTAGCCTTATGTTTCTTGAGTCAGGTTGACCAATGTAATTTTATGATATGGGACAAGGAGTAACAGCTTTTTTATTTTTAATATTATGCAGAATTTTGCTGGGAACATAGTTTTGCAGCAGTAGTGGCTTGGCTGGCACAGTACAATAGTTGAACCCTTTATGTGGGCTTCTCTTTAGTTTTTAGATGTCATGTCTCCAGAATCAGGGGTCAAGACTTCTTAAAAGGACTTTGAATATGGTATAACCTAGCTCACTCAAAGGGGGAGGGATGGGGATGGCAGGCAACTTTATCACCTCTCTTGTGCATCTCAGTTTGAATGTGTAGGGATTCTAATATTTGAAAGTTCCACGTCCAGATTATCTTTCCATAGATTTTGTTACTTCCCATCTGTTCAGCACTCTGAAGCCTCAGAATCTAAAAAAAACCCCACCACTGATAAACCTTGTAGCATTTTTAAACTTAGCATCAGCAGTGAGTAGGAATGGAGCTAAGGAACTGTTTAGTTATGTCAGTTAAGCTTTAGTGGATGACAGCAACGCTTCTTAAACTGTTTCATGGAACAGCAGTTTCCCAACTAATGTGAATGTGACTAATTCTGCAAATAATTTTGAGTTCATTTCAGTACTTAAAAATACAGTCCGTGGATGTAGAAGAGATAATAATGAATTTCCAGACATTGGATTGAAATGGAAGATTTTTGGATGAAAGTTCACAAAGAGCATGAATTTTGAGGATAAAATGTACTAAAGTTCTTAACCCCATTTTCTTCAAGTGATATTTGTAGAAGTGAATCTTCCATACCAACTATCAATTAAAATATGAAATATATTGGTATTTTGAGATGGTGCAATATTTAAGAAAATTGCACGAGTTTGAACAATAGAGTCCAGACTGCTTCTTGCAGTTCTTTGAATTCTAGCCAATAAAGTATTCTTACACAAGTGAGGACATTAGGGGTTTTTCTTTATATCCCATTTGATATAAAGTACAGTACTTGTAGAAATGCTAGCCGGCCTCCTCACAAAGTATTCTATAACATTGTGTTTCCTTGCTTTTATTTTGGAGATTAGCATATATTACTGTATTTTGTAAGTTTTAAATTTAAATTGCCTCCAGAAGTTGTGGGTGCCCCGTTACTGAAAGCTTTTAAGAGATAGGCATTTATCAGAAATACAGTACTGTCTTGTGAGAGCAGTGGGTTAGACTAGATGATCTCAAGGTCCCTTCCATCTCTGTTACTGTTGCAAGCCAACAGTTCTGTAAACCCCTCCCCCATCACCCTCTGAGTGCCTGGCTGGAGACTTAAGCTAATTTTGTGGCAACTGAAAAAATCTTTGCAAAAGGAGATACAGCCTGCTTGCAGGCATTTAGCTCCTGAGCGGAAGCAAACACCCGATGGGCAGCGGCAGCAGCGGGAAGGCCTCTCAGTTCAGCAGAGATCAATTAACAAAGTGGAGGAAATAGTAAGAAAGATCTTCATTCATTTAATGATCCATTTGATTTAATTAATGCATTTCATTTTAAACATTTGTAAAATTGAATCTGATTTATTTGATGAATTGTTTGACTTACGAACCTAATGGGCAGGCTCCATTAGGTTCGTACCTCGAGGACTACCTGTACCACACTTTTGTTTGTTGAGAAACAAAGATAGAAATGTGAAGAGGAAGAGGAGGAGAATACTGGTTCTTGGTTTTATTAGTATTCTAATCACAAATGAGTTCTAAGTTTATACAGTAAAATTTCAGAGATGTGAAATTAATGAGTTCATTTGTTGTTCCTCTACTAGAGCATTAACATCTCTGTGAAGCTTCAACATGAAATAGTTAATAAAGTCCAACTGTTCAAAGATTCTATGAGTACTTTATTTTTAATGTCTAGTGGAGTTTAGATTAGGTTTGGGAATTTGGATTTCACACATTCTATTTCTGATTGCTGTCACATTCTTTGTTGCAAAAAATTACTCTTTGGAATGACAAAATGTTGACGTGTCAATAAAAATGTAAATCATAAGACAGTTGGATAGAACTGTTGCATTTAGTTAAACCTTATTGGAGATGGTATTTAAGTCTTATATAATTATAAGTAAATCATTGTCAGGGCAAAGATGACACAGTGAAATCCAGTTGAGTCTAATTCTTTCTTTGCTTATATCTAATAGACAGAGTCTTGTCAGACTAAAGCTATAACCTTCTAACCTAATTGATATACCCTGGGAGATCCTAGGATATGGCTACCCTGAACCTTTTCCTCCATCCTGTATCCAGTTTGGGACTGCACAATCTTTTATTTTGTGCCTCTCTGGAATATGTTGCCTCTTCCCTGGGAAGCAGTGGTGTGATTGGCAAGAACCCCCCTCCCTCTTCTTCTCCAGCTACACATTCCATCTCATCATTTAAATCTTGGTAGGTAAGATTTTTTTTAGGGGGGGGACCTTTGATTCATAGTCATGAGAGAAATGAAATATGTATTATTTATGTTATACTGATAGTCTGTTCCAAATCAATTAACAGAGTTCATGACAGATCTTCCCTGCATAGTACAGTTAAACAGCTCTAAAATTGTGAAGTGCTTTAAACTTGAAAAATAAAATATGAATTAAAGGTTTAGAAGTTAAGACCAAATTTTAATTAGTTATAAAAGAAAGATACAACAAACATGATCAGTAGAGGGGGTCTATGTATCACTTGAAGTTGTGTCTAGTATAAATTTTTATTTATAATTTCAATTTGGGATTTCTTAAGTAGAAAATGTAACTTTGTTAAAGCCCTCTAGTTGTGTTGGAATGGAAATAGTTTGTCTATTGTAGTTAAAGTAATGATTGCCATTTTTTGGGAGAGGGGTTGCTGGGACAAGCATGATAGTGACTGATATATTGTAATTATTGCCTGCGCAGTAATAATGGATTACAGAAGGGGCTTGAAAGATTCAATATTATATTGGATTCTAATTTTATAAAAGAGTCTATTCTAACTCCTGCCTATATAATTTGGTATCTTGTATGTTGAAAGTCTATGCTGATCAACTGGCCCCCATCTTCACCCAGACAAATCACTGGAGATGTCTTTTGTCCCTTCTTGCTTCAAACACTCTACTATCATCCTGGTGCCCAAGCCTCATCTTTTTAATCACTATGTGGTTACTATTTGTGTGTGTGTGTGTGTGTGTGTGTGTGTGTGTGTGTGCATGCTTGTTAAAGATTGAAAAACTTCAGAACTGCGAAACTGGTTGTATTTGCTGAATTCTTCAGTCTGATAAGAAAATAAATTAGAAGTTTAAAATTTTGTAAGAATTTTCCTTTTGGAATATACAACAATGTTGATTTTAGAAAGTTTTTAAAAGATTGAAGTTCAAAAGGACTTAATTTAAAGGATCCTTTCTTGTGAGAAAATTTCTTTTGTTTGTACTTTGAACTATAAATAGTCCTTGCATAACATCCTGCCACTTAGCAACAGTTCAAAGTTATAGTACCCCCCAATAAGAAAAACAAATACACCAACAGTGCAAACCATTAGTATATAAATCAAGAGCATTGATGGTATTATCTACTTGGATAATGAAACATCTGCAAGAAAACATCCAAGTTTAGACAACACCAGGGATCCCATAAAATAAATTCTGGTTCAGGAGTTCTGATGGCAATACTGACCCACAATTCTGCAGTCACATGACCACATTTTGGATGCATTCCAGTTACAGCACTCTGGGATTACACAATCATGAGTTATGATAATTTTTGCTAGTTTCTGGCCCCCTTTTGATAAAAACCGACCACAGGAATGAATGGACTTGCTTTATAACTGCTGCAAAAAAAGATTGTAAATTTGGGTCAGTCATGGTACCTGTCAGGACCCCAAAACATATCATGATTCTTCCAGCAGATTTCTTTATTTTTCCACATCTATAGATTTTGAAGATGATTTTGAAGGTAAGACTCCAGAGGGCACCAGATAGTTACCTTACAAAAATTGTTTGATGAATGGGTCCAACAGGTTTCTGAAATATTAACTCTTTACTACAATCAGAAGGTATTATTGAAGAGGAATAAGCGTCATTGAAAACTAAAATGGATTTACAAAATACAAGATTTATTTGATTGAGGTTAAAGTAATGAGTTTATTTCTGTTGATGTCTAATGGCTTTTTGATGGCGACTGGATAATGATAGATACTTCTGATAGTGTTTAATTTGTTTGGACTTTTGACTATTTGAACAGAGGAAATATTTGTTTAAATAGAAATTGAGTTGTAAATATAAAAGGAAAGATACAAATTGGGTGTAGTAGATATAGTTTTAATACTTGCATTATTTTTGATAACAAATGTATTGCTACTTCTGTTGATATTTCATGGCTTTTTTGATTGGGACTAGATGATCATTATTTTTGGCAATGTTTAAAACTTTTTTATTACTGGAATTGGAATTCGACTATTTGAAGACAGGAAATAGGAATTTATTTAAATAGAAATGGAGATACAAATATAAAAAAGAGTTCAAATTGTGTGTAAGAGTACAGTTTTAATATTTTTGTTATTTCTGATACCCTTACTGCATTAATTCTTTGCTGATTAATGTGGAGAGAACAAGGATTTAGAGATGGGCCTGTATGGAATTGGATGAGGTATGGAATGAAGAGATGTTTGGTTGCATTTTAAGACCATAGTGATAAGTTGTTAATGTTAATTATACTTGTGGGAAGTTCCTTTTTCTATCTTTTTTCTGCATCTTAAAAATAGTTTTAATGTACTATGTAGTTGTATTAGTTTTAATAATAGTTTTCAACAAAATTATTGGGGAAAAAATGGCAAACAGCAAAACTACAGTAAATAGAACAAGAATAGGGCTTCCATTCTCTCTCTTGCTATTGGGAGTTCTACCAAACAAGATCTTAAAAGTGAGCAAATATTCAGGATCAAAATGTAAGACTAGGAATAAAAAAATGAAGTGCCAGGCGGTCAATGTATTAGTAACAATTATGCAACAGCAAAGCTCCATATATCTTGCTGCAAATAATTAAAGATTTGGCTGCCTTTCTGGTTATAAAAATTAATGAAAAGAAAACTACCAAGGCACTGAAGCTCTGAAGAAGAAGACAAACTAGCTGTGAGAGAGCAAAAGACTGAAATATCTATAGGGCTTCACTTGACTGGATGTAACAGACATATTTCAAAATAATTACAACAAATTATGGAAAGAATTAAAAATGCTAGAAAGGTGGAAGAGTTTTAAACTTTCTTGGCTAAGATTCACTGCGTTATAACAAAATAAACATTTAACCAAGATTAATTTTCTATTCCAAATGGATTTGATTCGATTTCAGATAAAAATCTACATGACTAGCAAAGAACAGTTGACAAATTTATATGCAGAAATGAAAGAACAAGAGGTAAGATTCAGAATTTTGCAAGACTCAAAAGAATTTTTGAATCTCCTATCATAGATAATCTCATGGCAATTTGCCAATTATGGATAATAGAAATTTTCAAGAAGCAGGACAATTATACAAGGAGTAAACCTAGCTAATGGATATTATTGCTGTCTATTAAAAAGAAAAAGAATTTGAAGGACATATAAGACAAAATTTGTTTAAAAACTTAGAATCTTCTAAAAGTAAAAGGCTTATTTGGAAATCTCACCATTAGCATAGCAGTCTAATGCTGTTTATGCTGAAAGCATTTACCATAAAAAAGCTTTAAGTATATATGCCAATATGACATAGCCAGATTCAGGAAATAAGTTTCATGGAGGAACTTAACCATGGTTAATGTACCCGCTAATAACTTGAAAAATAAAGGGAGTTAGAGAAAGATAAATTTCAAATGCTTGTACAAAACCAACATAGCTTAGTAGGACATACTTATAAATTGATACTGAAATACAATATGGAGACCAAATTAAAAAAAAAATGCCATTGATTGCCACAAAGCATAATATCAATAATATTGGAAATGCCATAACAAAGAAAAATATTTTATTACATGTAATTGTTTAAAATATGTTTAAAATATCTCAAAAGTACTGGAAGGAAATATATCATAATATATATCATAATATTTAAGAAATCATCCTGAAATGAAATTTGAATTGAAAACACAGATATTTTTATAAGGATAATTCCAGAAAAATGAAAATTTCATAGTTTACTAAGATACAGATAGTCCTCTACTTAGGACCACAATTGAGCCCAAAATTTCTGTTGCTAATAAAACATTTGTTAAGTGAGTTTTGCCCCATTTTACAACCCTGGAACTCTGCAACCACCATAAATATGAGTCAGTTGCCAAGCGGCTGAATTTTGATCACGTGACTACGGGGATACTACAAAGGTCGTAAGTGTGAAAAATGGTCATAAGTCACTTTTTTCAGTGCCATTCAAACTTTGAATAGTCACTAAATGAACTGTTGTAAGTCAAGAACTACCTGTATATGTTGATTGCTACAAAAACAAAGATGTCATAACACTGGAAAAGAGAAACTCTGGCCAAGATAGTAGGTTGGGAATTTAACATGAGGTAATGAGTTGCAATAGCAAAATTGACAATATACTGTAGTTACATCATAGAAATGTAACTAAATTCAAGGAAGAATAGCTTGATTTAAACACATTACACCCAGAAATCTAGACATTTGAAATATGGTTTCTGTGATTTAAAACACAAACCAGCAGTAGCTCTTAATATTTAATGTAAAATATAGATATCCAAATTGCGGTCAGCAGATGGGAATACAAATGAAAGGGAAAGAATATGTCACTAGAAAGTTTTTTTCATAATGCCTTTAAACTATATTCAGTAGCTATTCTTTTATTTTTCTTTGGTATTATTGAGAAGGTTTAGAATAGAAAGGTATTTGTATTTATCCCATTTTAAAGAACTGTCCTGATAGAAAACACAATTTCTGTCTGTCACTGTTCTATTTGACCAGGACTCTGATATATTTTTCCGTTGCCCAATTTTGTGCTATAATATGCTTACTATAATAATATACTTATTAAGTATATTAATACATGCATTTTTATATAAGTGGCAAAAATGAATGAATAAATAAATTTGTGCTCCTTGGTTAATTTTGGTAAACTAGAAGAAGTTAATACATACAAATGCTGCTAAAAAAAAGTGGGAGGAATGCACTCTCTAATAAGAAATGAATGAGAAAAGAAAAATAGCTGTGCATAAAGCTGTGCTTCTCTTTATGTGGAATTGAGAATAGGATATTTCAGGTAATGATTGAGAGTTTGTCTATGAAAGAGAATGACAAATTTCAAAACAAGTATGTAATGTAAGAGTGAATGGGTTGAGAGGAAATGGAACATGAGACTTCGAGAACTTGATATGATCCTGAAGAAAAAGTAGACAAGATTAAAGAAAAAAAGATAGCATATAGATTATTATAGGGACATTGTTAAGAGGATAAAAAGATACTTAATTTTATAACAAACATGTAAAATAGATTTAATGAGATGTCCTTTTCTGTGTCTTTATTTATATTGATCCAACTTTCTTTTTCTTGACCTTTGAATAAATGTAATAGAAGATTGGTGCACACCCACACCCTCACATACTTAGTCTCTCTCTGTATACAATTGTTCATAAAATTTAATATTTTCTGTTTATTAACTATTATTGTATTGGTTCTGCTTTCTTCCCATTCATAGGATAGCAAATTGTTATTTTTTTCTTTAAATATTTCCTGTGTAAATATATCTATGAATGAGAAATAAATTAGTATAATTCTGTCAGTTTTTTTTAATATTTTCTTTCAGTGTAATACAGTGCAATTTGAAGTTGCAAAATATATTGCAAATTAAGAGATAAGATTAAAATTTCTACACTGTTTACATCTAAACTTCTAAACTAATGTATACATCTTAGAAGAAAACATTACATATTTCATTTAACATTTCATTTAATAAAAATTTTAGCTTTCTCCAGCACTGGAGATGGAAGATCCACCCATGGGTTGAGACTGTATTCCTGCCCAATCAGATCAAGTCAGCCAAAGTTGCCACGCCCCATCCTTGGACCTATGCCCAGTCTTGACTTGATCTTGCCCATGGACAGGACGTACAACTCTGGTTCCTAGGTACAGTCTAGACCTTTGGTGAATTCCATCTCCTTACTATTACCTTTTAACAATTTGGATCCCCTTATATAAATTTAGTTATCTAAATTTAGCCCTAAATCTCAGCCATCTTAATTTCGGCTCTGTAGTGGGGGGAGTAAGAATCATAGGAAGACAGAAGGGGGCCCCTTCTCTTTTCCCTCCCCCCAGGAGCTCTTCCAACTCAGGAAAGGTGGCTGAGTTTGCTTCTGGATCTAACGGCTGTTAGATCCCAGGGATCCCTCCGGAGCTCGCGGCTGCGGGCCCGGTGGCCGATAGGGCCTCACAGGGAACTAACATTCTAAATAGCTAGGCCGCAGAAGCATTTTCGGCAGCCTCTGAGACGCGTGCGCGCCCCAAACGAACTCCGATCGGCTCTTCCGAAGCTGATCGCAGTTTCTTTGAGCAGCGGCGGCGGTTTTTTCGTGCTTTTAAGGCCACAGCGTGCCTTAAAACGGGGGAAAAGACATTTCCTCGGCTGTCAAGCCGATTGTCGTTCGCGCGCGCGGCCGCCATTTTGGGGACCGCGCAATCGCGAAGGCCTTGTTATTTTCTCTGCTATCGGGGAATAGCACCGAACGGGTTGCTAATCCTCCCAACTCGCCCGAATTTGAGCTCCTGATCCACTCACGGGGGGCCTCTTTTCCCTACAAGTGACAACGGGGCTGTTCGGGCGCGGCCGCCATTTTGATCGCACGACCACGAGGCTCCATTCTTACAGGAGCTTACAATTGAGCTTACAGGAGCTTACAATATTACAATTGAGGCCGTTGTTTAGGCGCGGCCGCCATCTTACACGCTTTGGCGGCGGATCAGTTGACTCGCTTCCACATTCTACAGCATGTGAGATGTAGCCTCCACCGATGGGTTATCAATGCCTCCTTGCTCAGTTTAGACTAAGATCAAACTTTGGCCACGCCTCCTTGGGGCTGTCCTTCCCCAGTTTGTTCTTAGTCTCGGCTCAGTAAGGACACAACTTAGCATAGCTCCTCAAGCAACTTAATTGTAATAGCCTTAGGTGAATGAGTTGTAGGATTCATTCTTTTTTGTTATTTTTCCCCTTTCCTTAATTCAATTACTTATTCGAACGCTTCTAAAAGGAGGTTTTGGCTTGCTGTACTTCAGCCCTCAGGGGACTCCCTGCAGGGAACGCTTCCCTGGAAGCCTCGTGTTGCCGTTTGACTCCGTTTCAATCCGCTTTTGAGCGCTGTGAAGGGGATTCCCCTGAGTGTTTTTGAAAGCCTTTTTCTGCC